>NW_021941495.1:406962-439684 GCF_902148855.1 Sphaeramia orbicularis | reverse complement strand
GGAAGGCGGCGGCGGTCCTGCTGACACAGGTTTCTTTGTCTGTTTCGTGACACTTCATAAAGAAGGATCGGTCCTGAGATCTTCAGAGTCAAATAAGGACACAGTGAAGGAAGGGCTTCCATTAAATGACAGAACATGTCATCCTGGAGACTTCTGTTGTGAAGGTGTTGTGTCCAACATCTGCTCTGAAACTACTGGTCAGATTTATTTCTAGTTTTATCTGTATTTTCGTTTGGACAGTGTTTACAAAGACTGTTAACAGTTTTTGAGAAATTTAGAGTTTTTGCCTCATTGCTTTAAATCTTCTAACTGTTCCCTTCCTTCTACTGGTCCGTCTCTTGATAGTTTAGAACACAGATGTCAAACATGCGGCCTGGAGGGCAAATCCGGCCCACCAAAGGGTCCAAATCCGGCCCACCAAAGGCCCATGGGATGAATTTGTGAAATGCAAAAATTACACTAAGACATTAACAATCCTTTTAGTTCAGGTTCTACATTCAGACCAATTCAATCTCCAGTGGGCAGGATTCAGTAAAATACTATCATAAGAACATAAAATACGCAAAACTCCAAATTTTTGTCTTTGTAAATATAAATATTTTCATGTATTTTCACTTAAAACAAAGTATAATTTTGCAAAAAGTTTGTTCATGTTATTCACATTGTTTGAAAGAATAGTTTGCAGATGTAAACCTTTTCATAACATACATTTCCTTTTTTTCACTCTAAAACATAGAGGAAAGTTTGGAGTTGACATTATTTATATATTATAATGTTATATTGTTATATATGATATATTATTTTACTGGTTCAGCCTGCTGTAGATGAAATTTAGCTGAATGTGGAACTGAACTAAAATGAGTTTGACAGCCCTGGTCTTGAACATGTCAGTGGTTCCAGATATCAGTCTAGTTCCTATTGGTCACTGATAGAAGTCGGATATGGACTGTGATTGGATGAGTTCAGTTTTCCTCCAGTGAAAGTCCCGCCCACTTC
Source organism: Sphaeramia orbicularis (assembly GCF_902148855.1). Taxonomy (NCBI): domain Eukaryota; kingdom Metazoa; phylum Chordata; class Actinopteri; order Kurtiformes; family Apogonidae; genus Sphaeramia; species Sphaeramia orbicularis. The sequence continues at coordinate 438,688 of NW_021941495.1, read as the reverse complement.
TATAGTTAGACTGATATGCATCCAGAACCAGGACTGGAACATAGAACAGAACCAGGACTGGAACACAGAACAGAACCAGGACTGGAACAGAGAACAGAACCTGACGACCTCACACATTCAACTGGTTCTGATCCACATAGAACAGACGCTGACGGAAGTAAATACCAACTTCAACTTGCAAGCAAGACTTTTTCATTTGCAAAAGATTTAGAGGTGCAAAACCTTATAACTTTCAAACAAAACTTTTAAAATGACAAACATTTTGGTCTGAAAGCAGAAGTTTCAGATTTGAAATGAAGGAAAATGAAAACACAATCAATTTTGTTAAGCTTAAAAATTTGAAACCCTTTTCTGTGTTTTGATGGAATAACCTTTGAGTTGATGGAGTTTTCACCGGTTATGTTCACCTGGATACTAGAAGGTTCATAGTGGACTTAGATGATGCTGATGATAATGTCCTACTACAACATACGTGGAGTATTTTCATGTTTTGGGTTTATGTTTATATATAAATACTTCTTCCACCAAAGTAAATTAGCCATAGGAGCGATCGAACCAACAGAGGGCGCTGACTGTTATGAATATATATAGGATAAGTAGTTGTGGAAAGAGTGGGAGGATCTGAAGTAGGTCACCTGATAGAGCCCTGTAGGACACCTCTGACCATAGATGGGTCTAACCTCTCACTCTGTTTCTTTTTCTGTCTCTTGTTTCCCCTCCAGAGGAGAAATATGTGACCATTCAGCCATACACCAGCCAAGGAAAGGATGAGGTCAGCTTTGAGAAAGGGGTCACCGTGGAGGTCATCCAGAAGAACCTGGAGGGATGGTGGTACATCAGGTGAGACCATGCATCCAAGAACCCACTGACCTATGTGGACCTGTGTCCTCTATGGGATGGCCCATTCAGCTTATATTAAATATGAAACAAAATGATTTATTAAAACTAATGAATGAACCTGGAAAGAAACAGCTCCACCCTCTGCAGATCCACAGATCTATTTTACAGACATGCACAGCTGCTATACAACATTTTATTTATTCATTCATGCGCAGAGTTACAAAATTATCTAACTCAACTGTCTGAGCCCTGGTCTGTTCCAACAGTCATTCTGTAAGGTTCACATCTAAAATATAGTCTGACTGGTGAACCAGCCTTTATGTGGAAGTAAAGTATGGATTTATGGTGTTTCTTTTCTTTTTTTTTTATTGTATATGTTTTTTTATCTTATCCTACACTGTAAAAACTGACTGTAGGATTAACACCAAAAAGTTGTAAAATTGCAACATAAAAAACTGTAAGTGACAATACAAAGCAAAGTTGTTTATTTGAAAAGATTTTTGTGTTAACAATTGAATCAAATACAGTTGTAGTTTTTAGAGGAAGACTATGTGAACAAAACCAGCTTTGTATGTTGAAATTATATATTTCTATTGTTTTTAGAAAATAAAACTGTAAATCGAAAAACAATGTGGTCCTGTTTCAATTGCAAGACCATAATTTTGAAATAACGGTGTATTTGCTTTTTTTTTTTGTAGTAAAAAAGTTATAAAAAGTAAACATTTAACAGTTAAACATTTTAAATTTGTAAATGAAAGAGTTGGTAGAGTTGGTAGAGCGGCTCGTCCAGTAACCAAAGGGTTGGTGGTTCTAATCCTGGCTCAGACTGTCCATATGTCAAAGTGTCCATAGAAGACACTGAACCTTAAATTGCTCCCACTAGGACCTAGTGGCTTTGAAAAAGCACTTTGTACGCCATGAGGGTGGAGAAAACACGCTAAATAAGTGCAGTTCATTCACCAGTTAAATCTACATGTTACTCCATAAATATGTTTACAGTTGGATGTGTTTTTTACAGTATTGTTCTGGAAACCACAGCTGCCAGTTTTTTCCATAAAAACAACAGGATTTTTTTACAGTGTATGGACATAGTTTCTGTGTCCTTAATAAACCATGAATGAATGAGTGAACCTCTGGTCTTTCTGTTTCCGTCTCAGATACTTGGGTACAGAAGGCTGGGCTCCTGCGTCCTACCTGAAGAAGATCAAAGAGGACTTCTCTCCCCGTAAGAAGACCCTGACCGGCCCCGTGGAGATCATCGGCAACATCATGGAGATCAGCAACCTGCTCCAGAAGAAGTCCGTCAGCGAGAAGGACATCCAGACGGACGCCGACGCGGGATCCGCCCCCGAACGCCACATCTCCAAGAGCGAGATCAGCCTGCCCGTGCCCTACAACTCTGAGATCAACGCCGAGACGGGGCGGCGGCTGAGCGCCGGCAGAGACACCAACAGCCCCTGTCTGGGCATCGCAGCCAGCGCCGCCCTCAGCAAAGAGCGAGGAGGGGAGGCGGGGTCTCCAGCTGTGGCCAGAGTGGCCCCCCACCGGGTGGAGATAGGTGAGTGGGCCGCTGACCAGGGGGGTCTCAGGACCAAAACGGGCCCGACAGAGTCCAGTCCATCATATGAAATCAAATATTATACTGAAGATATGGATCATGTTAGTTCAGGTTCTACATTCAGACCAGTATGAGCTAAAGTGGATCAGAACCAGTAGAAGAAGAACACAAACTGTAAAGAATAACAAATGCCATACCTTCCAGACTCTGTGTGTGTGTGTGTGTGTGTGTGTGTGTGTGCGTGTGTGTGTGTGTGTGTGTATATATATATGTATGTGTGTGTGTGTATGTATATATATATATATATATATATATATCTATATATATGACAGTAGAGATTGAAATCCAGTAGGATTCGTAACCCTACTAGGACAGATTGTAATTCTATTTGGAAGTGGGATCTGAAGATTGGAATTTCAGTCTGTCCTACGATTTCGCCATATTGTATGCTTACCTATGCTGAAATTGACTGGAATTTTGGCTGTGAAATGATTCAGTCTATTTTCCATACATTTTGATGTAATCTGACATTCTCCTAATAGAATTCGAGATTGTGCTGACAGAATTCTTATATTTTTTGCCGTAGGACAGACTGAAATTCCAATCTTCAGATCCCACTTCCAAACAGAATTACAATCTGTCCTAGTAGGATTGCAAATTCTCCTAGGACAGATTGGAATTCCAATCTTCAGATCCTAATTTCTTGTAGGATTTCAGTTTGTCCTAGGACAAACTAAAATTTCAATCTGTCCTAGTAGGATTACGAATCCTACTGGATTTCAATCTCTACTGTGACATATATATATATATACACACACACACACATACACACACACACACACACATACATATACATATGTATACATACACACACACACAAAATGGAGCAAAACACATTTGTCCACAATGCCACGACTACTGCAACCAGAGAGAGATCGGGCCATTGCCGGCTGAAACCTGTCAGGGAGATGTGACAGCCAATTGGGATGGTCCTGTGTAGTGGTTGTAACACATGGTCGACCAGATCTGGGACGGTCGTTGGAGGAGCCGGTGGTGTGGTAACGCTCAGCAAGGCGTACAACAGTAGAGTGGTAGAGTCCAAACACCCTGGCTACGGCCCGTCTGCTCCGTCCAGCTTGAAACATGCCAATGGCCCGATCTCTCTCCGGTTGCAGTAGTCGTGGCATTGTGGACAAATGTGCTTTTGCTCCATTTTGGTGTCTTTTTATAGGGAATGGTTGTGCACAATTGACGAGAGGTCCAATTCATCTGTGAGTTTCACTCATGAGCAGACATGGGTGAGGAATACAAAAATACAGTTCTTATTGCTAATTGAAATTGATCAACCAGAACCAGGAAAACAATCATTTCATTTTGACTCAGAATAGTACTGAACTCATTGTAGTTTGCAATTTTGCAATAACTGTCATATTTCTGAAAAAATCGAGAAAATGAAAGTGGTGCGTTTCTTTTTTCCTTCAGTGTATGTGTATATATATATATATATATATATATATGTGTGTGTGTGTGTGTGTGTGTGTGTGTGTGTGTGTGTGTGTGTGTATAAACTAACCCTTAACTTAACCCAGGGGTACCAAATATACAGCCTGTTCCACATTCAGCCCAATGTGATCTGACCTAAAATAATAATATAACTTATAAATAAAGACAACTCCACATTTTCTTAATTAATCTGTGTATCATTCATTTTTTTCATATTCAATTGAGAATCTACAATCAGAAAACAAAAAAATGACTTGTTATTTCATTATTCATGTACAAATCAGAAATAAAAAACAGCTGTTTTTCATTCTTTCAATTGTATGCACAAATCACAAATTATAAATAATCAACTGGACCAAATGTGTAGTTTCATGTTGACATTTCTGTATCTGATTTGTACTTCCTGACTTCTCTGTGTTTTATTTAGTGTCTTCTTCTTAGATTGTCTCCCATGGACCCACTGTATCAGACAGAACAACAACACCTGGAAGAGCCTGTCCATTTTTGCAGTTTTCATGTCGTCCTCCTTCACAGTAACACATTTGTTTCCTCTGAATAACACCAAATTCTCCATTATCGCAGAATGCATTAGACAGAATACTAACAAACCAATGACTGTCCAGAACAACACACCAACAAGTCAGGAACTGCAAATGAGATATAAAAATGTCAACATGAAACCCCACATTTGGTCCATTTGATTATTTACATTTTTCACTTTTTGTGCGTACAATCAAAAGAATGAAAAACAACAGTTTTTTTCATTTTTGATTTGTCTTTTTTTCGTTTTCTGATTGTGGATTCTCAATTGAAAATGAAAAAAACAACAATGACCCACAGATTCCCCCTAAGTCTGACCCCCATCCCTTCACCCTTTGGACCCTTTGGTGTGTGGATGTTCGTTTGACTCACAAACTAAGAACTGGAGTTTATTTGTTGACCATCTTAAATGTACTTCTGTATGTCGCAGGTCATGGACACTGCAGATGCTTTTTATTAAGATGGCCTTTCATTTTTACAGGATCTCCAAATCTACGACAGAAGCCTCCGCCGAGAAGAGACACCAACCTGGTGAGAGACACATAAACACTGGCAGGAAGTGACATCACAGACAGGAAACAGAACGGTGATGAATGAGCTCTGAGGTTCACACAGGCGTTGGCATAGCAACCACCCAGTCACATGGCCAGTAGAACACCTGCACAGTTGAACTTTGTGAACATACGACTGCCAATACTGTCATTATATATATATATATATATATAAATATATATATATATATATATATATATATATATATATATATATATATATATATATATATATAAAAACAGTGGGCTTAGATGTATAGGAAGGACCAATGGTTTTTTTGGGTTTTTCGTTTCCTTCGACTCAGAACAGACTGAAGGCTGATGTGATGTCTCCTCCTCTCCTCTGTCCTCCTCCTCTCCTCCTTCTGCTCCTGCAGGGTTTCCAGTTGCCAAAGCCTCCAGAGCCCCCTGCTGTGGAAGCTGAGTACTACACCATCGCTGATTTCCAGTCCTCCATCTCCGACGGCATCAGTTTCCACGGAGGACAAAAGGCTGATGTAAGACACTCCATCTGTGTAGAAGACAAATATGGAAGTCAGTCTGATGACACACATTTACTTCCATATGTCATCAGAACACTGAGGCAGCGAAGGAAACACCTTCAGATTTAGGTTGGACTGAGACGACCAATCAGCTCGAAAGATTCTCATAACATACTGTGGTTTTTACAGGTTTTTATGGGTGGTGCTGACCTGAAAACGTTATAATTAATCACCTTTAATGATATCAGCGAAACAAAAGCTTCAAATGAGATTAGGGGTGTCAAACTCATTTTCTTCTGGGGGCCACATTCAGCCCAATTTAATCTGAAGTGGGCCGGACCAGTAAAATAATAGCATGATAACCAATAAATAATGACAACTCCAAATTGTTTTAGTGCAAATAGATAACATTCAATTATGCCAATATTTACATTTACAAACCATCCAAACAAAAAGAATGTGAATCACCTGAAAAATGAAATTTGTTAAGAAATGTAAGTACAGTTTTGTCAATATTATGCCTCGACTTACCATTTAGAGGCTACATGTGCATTACAGATCAGATCTACAAAGGTACAAAACATTTAATAACAGGCAGAATATTGTTAAAATTGCACTTAATTTTCTTAAGACATGTCAGGTTGTTCATATTTGTTCAGGTTATTCACATTTTATTGTTAAAGAATAGTTTCTTAATGTAAATATTTTCATAATTTAATGTTTTTTGCACTAAATCAAAGAGAAAAAATTGGTGTTGTCATTATTTATAGGTTATTATGATAGTATTTTTGAGCTTGATGCCGTAACTTGCACTTTGCCAGTGCATCCCGCAGGCCGGATTGGAAACTTTGGCGGGCCGGACTTGGCCCCTGGGCTGCATTTTTGACACCTGTGTATTAGATGTTTTACAGCAGCACTGACTGTGAACTCAGAGAAATCAGAAAAAACTTAGGCTGAAAATACATAGAAACAGTGATTTATAGAAGAACCCAATAGAATGGATGGAACCCACTGCCTGTGTGTTTCTATCAGCTGTAGATGAACCCTAGTTTTCATGTGCCAGCTAAAATTTACTTCAGGGGTCAAATGAGTGGCCATTTTTGTCCAAAAAAAAGTTGTAAGAAATGCATAGAGCTGTTTTGAAATAATGCTAATCCATTTGTGCACAGACTACTGATATTATTTGACAGTGGAAGCTCTATTTTCAGAAATATTGGATTTTGAATAACACGTGTCTGTGAAAACTTTTGCTGGTGGACAGACGTGACATTACCCATGATGCTCTGGTCAGTACCAGTACTTTATTAGGAATAAACTTATAGTGTTACTATTGCTGATTCTCGTTTTATTCACAAATGTTCGTATTGTGGCTCTAAAACAATAACAGCTGACACAAAAACACTAAATGTGGCAGTGGGCGGATGTGACATGGTTGTTGTGGATCCCATCATACTGATGCTCGGCAGCCATGTCAGCGTTTCCACAAATGATCCCTGTGCAAAAACTAGGATCAGAATTATTTATTGTATAGTTTGTCATCATACTAAAGAGTAAATAACAATATAGAATTGTTACTTCTTTATAAAAATGCTTATTATTAGAAAACTGTTGATTTAAAAAGTGACGTGTGACATTCCTCATGTATGTATTGGTGTAACATAAGCAGGATGGATCAGCACCATACTCCATATTGAACCTGTAAAAATAAAACATGTGATATGTAGGATAGAATCTGGTAAGAAAAACTGGGGAATGTAAAAGAATAGAATATTTGTTTTTCAGGTAAATTCAGTTCAAATATAACTTGTCCATTTGTGACATGAAAATATAGCATTAATTGTGATGAAATTGGACATTTTTGAGCTGAAAACATAGTTCATATGAGCATCAACATGTTGAACAGAACTGAAATCCTGGAAATTTGCAGAACTTACATTTACCAACACAAAGTTCCTTTGGGGATTCACTTACATTGATTTCTTTTGCACAAAGACAGAAATAAGACCTCTAAGCAAATTTTAGCCGAGAAATAAAATGAAGTCAAGACAAACTGGTTCGTGTCTTGTTCTCATATTATGTGCAATGAAATACAAATATGTCGAAGTCATTGCTTTGTTCTGCACCTGTTCTTGACCTGAGTTGTGTCTTGCTTTGGGTTGTATTTGACTCGTAGCTGACCCGTGTCTTTTGTTGTTGTGTAGGTGATAGAGAAGAACCCCGGGGGCTGGTGGTATGTTCAGATTGGAGACATGGAGGGCTGGGCCCCCTGCTCTTACATCGACAAACGAAAGAAGCCCAACCTCAGCCGTCGAAGCAGCACTTTAACTAGGCCCAAAGTCCCGCCCCCTGCTCCGCCTGTGAAAAAACCCGACTCTGAGGAAGCACCACCTACTGCTAACTCCGCCTCCAAAGCCTCAGAGCCCCCCAGCAGGCCTGTGTACGAGGAACCTGAATATGATGTTCCTGCCGTCGGGTGTGAAGGTGAGTCTGACGCAGATTCTCTGAAGGACGATCGCTCCCTTGACGTGAAGATCAGCAACGTGGTCGGAGACAAGTACCGTAGTTCGCCCTCCGTCCTGCAAAGCCTCCCCTCCGGTCTGCAAGGCTTCCCCTGTTTTCAGCCATCGACAACCCTCCTTTAGGTCATCTGTTGAAGAGGTTGCAAAGGAGGAGTGTATCTACGAGAATGACTTCAGGGCCTCAACTTGCATCGAGGGAACCTCAGTCAAAGGTTCCAGCGAGCCCAACTCACCACGGAGCTACCATTCTTCTACCGTCCCACGCAGACCGTCAGGGTCCTCACCTTTAGCCGGTAGACCCATGAAGACCATGACCCCAGAGATGAACAGGAGAAGCCAGACCCTGGGCAGACACATCAACATCAGCCACAGGTCCCAGAGGTCCCAGGACATCAGCCCCCATTCTTCATCAGATGAATTGAGCAGAGGTTCTAAAAAAGGCCTAGGGTTCAACCGGGATGTGGAGCAGAGAATAGGCCAGAGTCCATCCACTAGGCCAAAACCTTCTGTCCGACCTAAGCCTCTCCTGACCAAATCTGAGCCACAGAGCCCTGAGAGGATGGATATCACCTCCTTGAGACGCCAGCTGAGGCCTACGGGTCAGTTTCGACATGGTCTTAAACCTTCTCATGGGGACGACTCTGAAACAGCATCTGTTATCTCATCAGAGGACTCGATGTGTTCACGCAGTACCTCCGATCTCTCATCTGTTTACTCCAAAGGCAGCCGCGGTGACTCGGACTTGGAAGGCCCCAATCTCTACCGCAGCCTGGACGCTTATAAGAAAGTCCAAGATTCGGAGGTTAGCTTTCCAGCGGGGGCGGAGGTGGAGGTTCTGGAGAAGCAGGAGAGCGGTTGGTGGTATATCCGCTGGGCCTCTGAGGAGGGCTGGGCTCCCTCTTACTACCTGGAACCTGTTCGACAAGTGGGCGATGCTGGGGGGTTAGAATCAGATGGGCATGGGAGTGGTGGAAGTAAGTCCAACAGTCTGGAGAAAAATGAGCAGCATGTTCTGGCCCTCAACAACATCAATATTCAGGGTCTGAATAAGCAGCATCAAGGTTTAAGTCGGAACACGCCACCAATTCCTTCCAAACCTCCTGGTGGCTTCTCCAAACCGTCTGGGATGGTAAATGGAGGGGTACGAATGAGGAACGGGGTACGACAAGTGGCAGTGAGACCCCAGTCTGTCTTTGTGACCACATCACAGCCATCCAAGGATGCACACTACATGACCGGGTCTCTGAGACGGAACGATTCTCTTGGCAGGAGCGATCATTACGGTTCCGGTTCCGCTACACTCGGTGTTCGTAGGAATGCTTCGTTTAGCACCGTCAGGCCACATGTGGTCGTAGAAAGTCAGACGAGGCCCGCCGAGCGCTCCGGCCTTGGCTCCTCCGGCGGCTCTTACAGCACGAGCAACGTCCAGAACGCCCTCAGCAGAGTCAGCCAACGCAACGGCATCCCAGTGTCCACGGTCCAGCCCAAGCCGATAGACAAGAGCCAGCTGATCCACAATAACCTCGGTAGGGATGTGTATGTGTCAATCGCCGACTACCGCGGCGATGAGGAGACTATGGGTTTCACTGAGGGCACCTGTCTGGAGGTGTTGGAGAGAAACCCCAACGGATGGTGGTACTGCCAGGTGCAGGACAGCCTGCTGCCCCGCAAGGGCTGGGTCCCCTCCAATTACCTAGAGCGGAAAAAATAAAACCGACCCCAAACTCCCCACCCCCCCCTCGACCCAACATCTACTTCCCCTTGATGTCTCCAGGAACGTGGACGACATCTCTCCTTAAAGAATGTCACCCGCAATCTCCCGTAAGCAATATGTCCTTGAAAATGTACATTTAAGAGAAGGCTGTTAAAAGAAGATGTTTTCATTTGATGAGGAAAGACGCTTTTAGTGCTGGTTTACTAAATGTATAGGTGGAGTTGTTTAAAGATTGTACGGTTTTGGATCGGAACCCTGGGATGAAAAACCCCGAGTTGAGAAAATTTGAGGACAGAGTCTTTATTAAACAGTATGAATGGGAGTCTGAACCTCTTAAAAGAGGTCTGCATCATGTAATTCAGAAGTGGAGCAGGGTTCTGGCTCCGCCCACCACTGACTCTGACGGCTAATAAGTGCCTTTTGTATTTGATCACCTGAGTGGAGGTCCTAAACGGTGGATGGCATAACAGTAAATCAACCAAATCTTTCAAGAGTGCCATAGGTCTACGAACACCACCAAGAATATTTTCACTACCGATGAACAGCTCCAGAGAAAGAGTTGGAAGCAGAGTGTGGAGTTTGTGGACCGCTCTTATTGGTCCAATACGCAGAGTTTAAAGGAACAACAACCGAGTTTTAAGGGACTCGAGTCACTTGAGAATTTACTGGTTTTTAAGCCACAGTCATCGATTTAAAAACATATAAATCTCTTTTTAAGTGTTTTATTTAGTTTCATTGTTCATGTTTTAATGTCTTGTGTTGATGTACGTCTTCCTTAGAGAATTATTTCTGCTTTCTTGCAACATCTTCTTCCCACCTTCAGCCTTGAACTGGAGAAGCTCCTGTATCACTGAAGGGAAATTGGCATAATTTTGTCAAAACCTCACAAAGAAGAAGCTCAAATTAATGTTATTTTAATTCCTAGAACTAAATATCTGGGGGGTGGGGGGGCACCTGCAAAGCTTGAAAAAGAACCAGTCAGATATTTTTGGCCCCGTTCACACAGCAGGTCGGATTTTTGGGTGAAATCCGATTTTTGTGTGTTCATTCATATTCCACATTAACAGATCAGATTCAGGTCACATATGGATGCAAAAAAATCGGATTTGTGCCACATTTACCTTCAGTGTGAACGTAGTCTTCGTTTCCTGGAAAAATCAAAGGAACAGTTTCTTACTTGAGTCCAGAACCAAACCACCTCATATCTGACGTACGAACAAACAAGCAGTTTACGAAGAGCTCGGTTGAAATGAAGTGTTTTTAGTTGTAGAAACAGTAAGTTTTGTATATATTTTTCTCTTTTTTTTTTTCATATTAAACTATCGCTGTTACGCAGGTGTTGGACCGGACTAGTGGAATTCCAGGGACAAACTGTCCTGACATTTAGTCCAAAATATGATCGAACCAAAGAGGAATGTCAATTTAGTAACGAGGTTTTTTTGCTTGTTTTTGTTTCATTTTAATATTTATTTATGATAAAACAACATAAAACATACAAAACAAAGCTGTTGGTAAATCCATCGTCTCCAAGGAATTCATATTGTGCGTTTCCACTACGTGGTACCGGCTCGGCTCGGCTCTACTCGGCCTTTTTGCATTTCTATTACGATAAAGGACCTGGAATCTGGTACCCAGTACTAGTTTTTTGGTATCGCCTCCACTGAGGTTCCAGGACTGGGGACCAGATACTAAAAGGTGACGTGTAAACACTGCAGACCACTGATTGGTCAGAGTCGTGTGTGTGACCTGCTGTTTTACAAAAATCAGATGCAGAAGTTGACAGTAAATATGTCGGTAGGTGAATCCACATGATGACAGTCTGTAAAACTACACCATTTCATCAGGAGATTCAGTCTTTGGTGGCGACATAAAAATTCAGCATGAGTTTGACGAGACAACACGCAACGAGCGAGTTTATCAGCAACTCTATGAGCAGACAACACAGAAGTAACACGCCGGATTGCTATGATGACCAGGTACTGGAAAAAAAAATCTGTAATTTAACAGAATTTTCACTGTTTATTTTACAGATTTTTCCTGTATTTTCAAGATACAGGAAAATATCAATGAAATGACAAAAATAGACTGTGATTTGACATGTCAAATGTAAAATAACACGAAAAAACTGTAACTGAATAACCAAAAAATTTCAAGTTTTTAAAAGAATTTTCTTTTTCACAGAAAAATACAGTTAAAATACATTTGCAAATGTATCATAATTTCACAAATATTTCTTTTCTATTTATGAGATTAAACTGTTAATTTAAAGTTTAATACTGTAAAAAAAATAAAATAAAATGAGATAAAATTACTGACAATTAACCATAAAAGAAGTATTTGTTCTGTAAGTTGAACCAGACTTGTTTAATTGACAAATATCTTGTGTAATTACAGGAGGTTTCACAACAAAAATGTTGAATAATTATATTTTTGTGAATGTATAACATGTATAAGCACTGATAAACTGTCCAAATACAGTTTTTATCAGTGGATTGGACAACTGAGTCTCATTGAAAATTACACACATATATATATATATATATATATATATATATATATATATATATATATATATATATATATATTTATAGGTAATTTGATTGTTTTAATACATGAAAATATTCTTTATTAAACATTAAAAAGTTTTTTTAAAAATATGCAAAATCTCATGTAAAGTTCAGGCAAAAAACTGTATTTTAATTATGGAAAATTACCGTATTTTTATGAGATGGTTATCTTCCGTTATTTTACATTATTTTTTTGGCACCCCTGCTGCCGGAATAATACTTTTTTTTTTTTTTTTTTTTTTTTTTTTTACAGTGTACTGTAAAGTCGGTAGTATCCTGTAATGGAAACGGTCTCCAGGAATAGGATCTGGTACCAGAGTCGAGTTGAGCCGGTTCCACATAGTGGAAATGCAGCATTAGTATCTTTGTGAAAACCCAGTTTGGTAAAGTCGTGGAATGCTGTATGTTCAGAGTTCCTTCAGTGGTTGGAACTCCAGTGGCTGATGTTCAAGATGGCTGAAATACATTTTCTAAGTGACGGTGTGAGTTCTGTGTGGGAGGCCGAGCGCTAACGTGTCCTTCTGTTTCTGCTGGACAGTATCATGTATTATACTAAGTACAGGACCTGCTAGATCGCAGTTATCTATTTCAGCAAAACCATGGTTTATTGTTTAATATTGTTTTTGGGGTTTTTTTGTTTGTTTTTGTGAACACACAGTGACAATATGGAGGAAACGAAGTGGTTCTGTTTTGTGAATTAGTGCACTTTAAAACTGTTTTTACGGTGCATTAATGTAAAGATGCAGTAAATACTCAGCAGATTATTTATTAAATACAGTTTTTCAGTTATTTAATTAGTTTTTTTTCAACTCTTCTAATCAGATACAAGACTCTAACAAAGAGCAAAGTCCTGAACATGACAGTGTCTCTTTAGAATTGAACAAATACAGCCCTCTAGTGGGAGGCGAGCGCTACTACAACATGTGATTGGATTTCCATTATCAGATTTGGAATTATAAAAGACATTGAATTTGTAGCACTGAATTTTTTTTGCACTAAAATTAAGTATTTGAATTTTTTTATTTTTTTTTTTGCACTAAAATTAAGTATCTGAATTTATTGCATCTGAATTCTTTAAATTCTACATTTATGAACATAGTTGAATTCAGAGACAAACAATTCAGATACTTAAATTTCAGTGCAAAAAAAAAATTCAGATACTTAATTTCAGTGCAAAAAAAAATCAGTGCCACAAATTCAATGTCTTTTATAATTCCAAATCTGATGACACCGATTTACTTCCATATTTTACCTCAGTGCAATACGAAATGCGCTGCTGGTCAGTGAATCAACATTTCCTGTGATTATTTCTTTATTTTAACATCTCAGTGCAGCTAGGATATTTTTATAGCACATTTTTTTATTATTATTGGGTAATAATTTATATTTTTTTTTATTTCAAAAATTACTTTTTTTCCGTCTATGCTGTGTGCTGCAACTTTAGCAAATCATGGGCACTTCTTTCATCTTTATTGTACTTTACATAATGCCGGATTTTAAACCTATTTATTATGACTAGCCTGACGTGTTTTCATGATTGGACAATCACCGTATGAACCGTTCAAATGATGTTGACTCATTAATGTCGACGTCTTAAAACCTCTTATCTGTACCCGTCTGTAGGGTCCAAATGTGTCCACGAGGAAATGTGCAATAGATCGTACATCGTATGTGAACAGATTTACAGCAATGTCTACAAAGTCTGTTCACATTTTTCAGATACTTAGATTTTGTAATTTTGGATGAATTTTTTGAATTTTTTTTTAAATTTCAAAAATCAAATCAAACTTTTTGATGGTTTATATATATAAGTAGAAGTCATATATGGACTGTGATTGGATGACTTGAATTTTCCTCCAGTGAAAGTCCCGCCCACCTCTATTGTTGGGTGTGGCTGATAACAGGATGAAGACCCAAACGTCCACCTTTAACCCTTAAAGATCCAAATGTCCACCTTTAAGTAATTTTTTCCTCATTTCTTTCTGTTTTGATGTAAGAACCGTTGAATTTACTCAGAGTTTTTACGAACATCTACATGAATAACGAATTAAATATAGTGAAATACAGGATTAACACTGAAAAAACTTAAAATAATGAGGATAATATGACAATAAATGGGGATAAATCACTTAAGAAAAAGTGAAATCTAGAGGAAAAACTCATTTGGGACTGGACATGAAAGCAGCGCTGGGTCTTTCTGGGTTTAAGGGAACGTCTTCTAAATTCTTCTACAATTCCAAGTCCAGCTCCACTTCTTTAAACCAATCATGGTTCAGTTCCAGTTTGCGGTCTAGACGAAGGCATTATGTAAATGTGTTGCTTCACTCTTAGCATTTGGCTGCGGCTCATCTTATTTGCATATGGCTTGGACTGCTTAAGCTGAATTAATTTAACTGAAAATGCAAGGGAATCATTTTTGTGCGGAGCCTCTTTACTTGGACTCCTTTTACTTTTTGACTTTGTATTGTTCTTATTTCCTCTGAAATGCCCTATTTTTGTCCAATTATAAAATGTATCCACGAGGAAATGTGCAATAGAGAAATGTCATCATGCTTCAACGGGAGGAAAAAAAAAAGCCCCATCGCCATCAGATACGAGCCAGTCCATTGGACCTGGAGGAGTGGGCGTGTCCGTCCAAACTGCCAATCTTCAGTTTAAGTGTCATCCTGTCAGTGAGAGCAGGTGTGGAAGGCCCCAAAAAACAGCCCAAAAACACAGACCAGGGGGGTCCCACAGAAGGCCTGAGGGCCAAAACTGGCCCCAAAGAGTCTGATCCACCCCATGAAATATAAGAACTACACTGAAGATCCGAACGATCATGTGGGTCCAGGTTCTACATTCAGACCAGTTTGATCTAAAGTGGATCAGAACCAGGACAGTAAGAACACAATAAAACTGTAAAAAAGTCCAAAACTACAGATTTTTCTCTGTTTTAGTGTAAAACATGACTGCGTATCAGGGCCACAGAAGAAAATAAAAACATGTCACTATGAGAATGAAGTCCTAAAAAAATATCCAATCCAACTTTATTTGTAAAACACTTTAAAAACAACCGCAGTGGAACAAAGTGTTGAACAGAAGAAATAAAAACCAAAATAAAAGAATAAAATACAAGAACAGAGTCAAAGAGTAAAAGACACAGAACTGTACAAAACATTTATATATATATATATATATATATATATATCGAGATAAAATCCATAATTTCATGAGAATTAAGTCGAATACAAAAAGAGTCCTAATTTTACAAAAATGAAGTCGTAATATTATGAGAATAATGTCGTCATATTTCGAGAATTAAGCTATAATATTACCAGAAAAACATCGTAATTTAAAAACAGGCTGGAAAAATATAATTTACCAGAATACAGCCGTACTCACTGGTCTGATGATGAAGAACAGGAACATTCTGGGAGGTTCAACTTTCATTTGAGATTTACACTCAAAGGCCAAATACTGAGACTATTAGCCCCGCCCACCATCAACACTGATTTTCAGGTCGTTTTTGTCATTCACATTTTTTAAAGGTTAGTTTGTAGATGTAAACATTTTCATAATGTAATGTTACTTTTTTTCAACCTAAAATATAACAGAACAACTTTGTAGTTGACATTATTTATAGTGTTGCTGTTGGGCGGAAACCTCGTAAGTCCATTTTTGGTCTTTTTTACCATAAATCGATTCGTTGATCTGATGTTTTTAGAAATATTGAAGTAATGGAAAGTGTTGAAAGCGTCCTGTGACTCCATCTTTAAATTCTATTCATTTATTTTGAATGTTCATCCTTTTTCCAGTTTCCAAAAAAAAAAAAAAAAACCTTTTGGACATAAGAGGTTTCCATCTGACAGCGCCAATAGATTATCCTGTTATTATTTTTCGGTTCTGACCCGTTTGAGGTTGAATTGGTCTGGATGTGGGTCCTGGACTGACAGGACTTGGACGGCCCTGCTTGAACCCGAGCTCCCTGGACCAAAGCGGTCCTGTTGGTCCTGTCGGATGGACATGTGTCTCCTGTGGACGACCCGGCCGGAGCCACTGACCAGTAGGACCAGGACATTACAGCCATCTGGGTGTGGTCACAGATGGACAGTCCGGGCTCATGGACCTGGACCTGGAGCTGGACCTGGACCTGGACCTGGACCACCTGCTCTGAGCCGTCACATTCGTGCCTGAATGGACTTTGGATGGTTGGTTGTTTTTGTGCATTTGTTTTCTTCTTCTTCTTCAGTTGTTTTTTTTTTGTTTTGTTTTCCTCCTCTCACCTCCTTATTCTGATGCCTCTCCACATTTCCCCCCCTGCTCTTGTCTTGTCAGGCAGTCAGACTCTTTTTTTTTTTTTTTTTTCTTGTTGTTTCCTCACCGATCACCACATCGAAGGTGACATTTGGAAACCTCAGCATCAGCGTCTGCAGCGTCTCAGTGGCAGATGTACGACCAAAAATAGAAAACCTTTAGCCTGGTCCTCACCCAGCTCCAGGAGGGGGGTGTCCACGTCCACAGATGACCCCCCCGCCCCCCCCCAAAAAAAGAAAAAAACATCATGGGCACTACAGTTCATACTTTCATGCCAAGATTTGATGGTTTAAATTCAGTGATAAAGCTCTAACGTCTGTTAACGTGAAGCTGATGCTATGCTAACGTAGCACCAAAGTAAGAAACCCTTAAAGACCCGAATGTCCACCTTTAATCCTTAAAGACCCAAACGTCCACCTTTAACCCTTAAAGACCCAAACATCTGTCTTTAACCCTTAAAGACCCAAACGTCCACCTTTAACCCTTAAAGACCCAAACGTCCGCCTTTAACCCTTAAAGACCCAAACGTCCACCTTTAATCCTTAAAGACCCAAACGTCCACCTTTAACCCTTAAAGACCCAAACATCCGTCTTTAACCCTTAAAGACCCAAACGTCCACCTTTAACCCTTAAAGACCCAAACGTCCACCTTTAACCCTTAAAAACAGCAGATTTGATATGGGCCAATAGTTGTTCAGTACTGTTGCATCAAGACGACTCTTCTTTAGGAGCGGCCTAATGACAGTAGTTTTCAAGGCCCTGGGAAATGTTCCAGATTGTAATGAAATATGAACTGAGTGAGTGAGCTGAGGTAGCAAACTGCTCAGCACAGATTTTAGAAATGTAGTGGACAACTGGTCGAGACAACATGTGGCTGAACTCAGACTGGAAATGGTCTCTTGGACTGTTTTTTCAGTAGGGATGGGAATCGATAAGAATTTAACGATTCCGATTCCATTATCGATTTTGCTTATCGATCCGATTCCTTATCGGTTCTCATTGGGTGAAGGAATAAAAGAAGGGTGTGTTTGCATTAACTGTCTGTTATATTTCCATCTGCACAGAAAATATAACATATACAGTATGTACAAATAATAAGAACAGATGACGCCAGGCCTCTTTTTGGGGGGGGGGGGTATGTACAGTGAAAGTGAAACTACAGATGCTTTACTAATTCCTCTATTGGTGCATTTCCACTACGTGGAACCAGTTCGACTCTGCCCATCTCTCGTTGTTGTGCACCTCATTTCCTTTCCCTGTCCTTCAGAAACTTGTATTTGAGGGGGTACGACATTTGTTTCCCAGATCTGGAACCGGAACTGGGCCTGGATGACGGCCTGGTGTTCACTCTGCTGCTAGATTCACAAGCACCGCTAAGTAGAGAATCAAATGAATCACATGCTGTGGACAAATGTTGGAGCAGATTGGAGGGATTCCACCCCTTCCACCCTAGACGCCATGTTGTCTATGTTCTGACCAAAATAATAATAATAATAATAAAAAAAAAAAATAATAATAATAATAATAATAATAGCTTTATTTCTATAGCACCTTCTTAAAAAAAGTTTACAAAGTGCTTTGACAGACAAAGCAGAGGGCACAACAGCAGGATACAAGTAAAAACACAAACAGAAGCAACACAATAAGAGAGATGTGTACAGCAAACACAAAACCATGACAACTGGAATAAATTAAGTGAATCAGAGTAAAAAGGGCAGGGAGAACGAAACATGATGCTGTCAAATCAATGTAAAAAGAAGGACTGAGATAAAACAACATCATGTATGAGAATATAAATTAATAATCCAACAGGATAAAATTCAAATTAAAAAAAAATTGAATTAAAAATTAAAAGGGACAAACCTCACATAAAAGCAAGTCTGTAAAAATGTGTTTTAAGAAGTGATTTAAAAGACGTCACTGATTCTGCAGACCTTATCTCCTCGGGCAGGCCGTTCAAAACAACGCAGCGTACGCGTGACGTCATTGCGCATGCGCAACGAAGGCGGACTCGATAAGCAGAACCGTTAAGCAGGCAGGCAAACGATTCCAAGGAATCAAGCTACTGGGATCCGGTTCTCAAAAAGAACCGGTTCTGGGTTCCCATCCCTGTGTGTCAGCTCCAGGTGTGTGGAAGGCTGCAGTGGGATTAACTGAGGGTTTAATGTCCTGAACCTTGTCTTTAAAGAATGTTGCAAACTCCTTGCACTTGGATGTGGAAACTGGTTGTGAAGGCAGTGGAGCAGGAGGGTTTGTTAACCTATTAACTGTTGCTGGAGCTTGTTTTTTTTTTTTTTTTTTTTTTGCTTTTGGAAGAAACTGTAAAAGTCAGTGGAGTTGGAGTTGGAGTGTCAAGTCCACAGAAAAACTTTTCCCACTGATCCTCCATCTGAGCGGAGCTTCTTTTACTGTCAGCATCTTCAGAACTAGTGTCGCCCTGAGGGGGTGAGCGATGAGCTGGTGCTGAAACCCAAAAAAAAAAAAGAAAAACACTGTTCTGGAATAACAGAAGAAAATAGAGTTCAAGTCGTCCAACGTACGCTGGTCTTTTGTCTTTCTGTGCTTTTCACCGTTTAATTAAAGGCTGTAAAAGCACAACTGTGGGTTTGAAGGAGTGACTTTTATCTGATGAAACGAAGCTGAAGTTGAAATGAAAAAGAAACGAAAGGCAGCACCAGCTCTGGTTTAAAGGGGGGGGGGGGGTCAGTTAGATGGGGAGGGGGGGGGGGGGGGGGTGCTTCAGTAAGTGTATGGAGGTCGACTGGAAGTATTTAAAGGGATGGTTTAGTAAGTTTTAATAGATGGATGGATGAAAGTAGACGAAAGAAAGGACCAATAATTAAAAGAATATATGAAACAAATGAACCAAAGAAAGAAAAACAGATGAAACAGAGTCCAAGAATTTTATTAAGTGTCTTTAATAAATACTTTATGTTCGAAAAGGAGGAAGAAGACGACCTTATGTAGACCAACAACAGTTTTACACTTAATCAGAAGAACAGGTCAGTTATTAACCCTTAAAGACCCACCTTTAACCTTTAAAGACCCAAACGTCCACCTTTAACCCTTAAAGACCCAAACGTCCACCTTTAACCCTTAAAGACCCAAACGTCCACCTTTAACCCTTACAGACCCAAACGTCCACCTTTAACCCTTACAGACCCAAACGTCCACCTTTAACCCTTAAAAACCGAAACATCCGCCTTTAACCCTTAAAGACCCAAACATCCACCTTTAACCCTTAAAGACCCAAACGCCCACCTTTAACCCTTACAGACCCAAACATCCACCTTTAACCCTTAAAGACCCAAACGCCCACCTTTAACCCTTAAAGACCCAAACATCCACCTTTAACCCTTAAAGACCCAAACGCCCACCTTTAACCCTTACAGACCCAAACATCCACCTTTAACCCTTAAAGACCCAAACGCCCACCTTTAACCCTTACAGACCCAAACGTCCACCTTTAACCCTTAAAGACCCAAACGTCCGCCTTTAACCCTTAAAGACCCGAACGTCCACCTTTAACCCTTAAAGATCCGAACGTCCGCCTTTAACCCTTAAAAACCCGAACGTCCGCCTTTAACCCTTAAAAACCCGAACATCCGCCTTTAACCCTTAAAGACCCAAACGTCCACCTTTAACCCTTAAAGACCCAAACGTCCGCCTTTAACCCTTAAAGACCCAAACGTCCGCCTTTAACCCTTAAAGACCCAAACGTCCGCCTTTAACCCTTAAAAACCCGAACATCCGCCTTTAACCCTTAAAGACCCAAACGTCCACCTTTAACCCTTAAAGACCCAAACGTCCACCTTTAACCCTTAAAGACCCAAACGTCCGCCTTTAACCCTTAAAGACCCAAACGTCCACCTTTAACCCTTAAAGACCCAAACGTCCACCTTTAACCCTTAAAGACCCAAACGTCCGCCTTTAACCCTTAAAGACCCAAACGTCCACCTTTAACCCTTAAAGACCCAAACGTCCACCTTTAACCCTTAAAGACCCAAACGTCCGCCTTTAACCCTTAAAAACCCGAACATCCACCTTTAACCCTTAAAGACCCAAACGTCCGCCTTTAACCCTTAAAAACAGCAGATTTGATGTGGGCCAACAGTTGTTCAGTACTGTTGCATCAAGACGACTCTTCTTTAGGAGCGGCCTAATGAGTCGAGGAACAGGCGCTGTCCGCCGTCCGCCGTCATTATCCCGTTAACGCGTCTTCAGTTGTCACACACGCCATCAACACCCATCATGCGTCAGGGCGGGGTCGGGTGGGGGTGGGGGTGGGTGGGGTCTCTGGAGCTGGAGGTGAGCTGTCACCGCTGATTGACGCTAATGCTGCCTTCAGGTGCTGTTTGGAATTATAGCAAATATGAGTTACAGACTTGAAAATTGTCCCTGAACGCCACAGGAGAAGTGGAACAAAATGTTTGAGTTTTGACTTTTCGACATAACGACGAGGGGTTCAAGGCCAGTGGTAAACGCGGGTTTTGTTAATGTTCTGTCGCTGTCAGATGAAGATTTTGGATGTTTATCGTTCTTAAAATTTACACAAAGAATTTAGAAAAAAAAAACAAAAAAACATAGTGTTGTAGTACTGTTTAAACTGTTTAACACCAGTGTCAGGTCAGACTGTGTGTAACAAAAATTCAGACACATAAACAAAATAATCAACAAAATGAGTACAAAAGGACAAAAATGGACAAAGTAATCAACAAAATGAACAAAAATTAATAAAAAGGAACAAAATAATCAATGAAATGAACAAAAATTCATTTAAAAAATGAACAAAATAATCAGAAAATGAGTGCAAATGGGGGAAAAAATTGGACAAAATAATCAATAAAATGAACAAAAAATTAAGAAAAACGAACAAAATAATCCAGACATCTAGACATCCAACAATCTAGACATTTTCCATTTCACTGTAACAACAAAAGCACTTGAACGCAACACACTCATAATTTATTTCTATTTTTTTATTGATTTATTTCAAATATGGAAATGATACAAGCTTCCTGATTTTTACTACTTGACTTCTTTGCACAACATTAAGTAGAAATGTAAATTCAAGTAAGCAAAAAATAATAATACACACACAAAAAAAGAAAGAGTCACATTCGAAAAGGAGAAGAAGCATAGCTTATTAGCTCTCACCCCTTTCAAAGAACAAAGGATCATTTTTCCAACAGCACTTGAAGGCAGCATTAGTGACAGCAGCGGTGGATTCACTTGCAGCTGCATTTTCAGAATAGAATAACGCTGCCTTCAGGTGCTGTCGGGACGATGAGCCTTTCCACTTGTGAATTTGAAGTTTCCAGTGTGTTGCGTTCAAGTGCTTTTGTTGTCCTAGTGAAATTAAAAATGGCTGAAACAGTTTATGACCAAAAACTGGAGTCGAACTGTTTTTGGACGCGTTAATTCATCTGATGCAGCATTTTTATTGACTTATTGTCAATTGTTTATACTAGAAATCATCCGCTAACAGCAGCAGAACGTTAAAAAAACTATTATTTATCATTGACCGTGAACCCCCCGTTGTTCTCATCCATGTTGAAAAGGTCAAAGGTTACTTTCGTCTCATTCTCCAGTGGAAAATATGACATGAGGAGGCGTTCGGGTGCGATTTTGGAGTTTGGAACTAGTATTTACCATATTTCCCGTAGCCCGTGAAGGCAGCATAACTGGCTGATTGGTTGAAGGTGGAGGTGTTTCACAGGTGCAGGTCGTACAAAAAAACAACAAAAACAAAAGATGCCGGATCCTCTGGAGCTGTAAATCTGAAAAGTCCATCATAAAAACCATACAGTGACGGACACAAACACAAGCCGACGCCCACAGGCCTGGAGGCGGACCAAAAGGGGGCGTGTCCTTATCTCCTTCTGTTGTTTTTTTCACGGTTGTTTGGCAGATTGTGTTGAACACCGTCAGACCCTCTTTTCAAACGTCATGCCACGAGGTTTATTAACGTCACCGATCGTAACGTGACGCGTTACCGAGCAACAGCCAAGCCCCGCCCTGACTGGCCCCAGTGGTCACATGTGCGTCCCTTTGGAAAACAGGGCGTTTTCTTTGGTCACACGTTAATTTGGACAAATGTTCGTGGCTTTGTTTTGTATCTTGTACATGTTTACATTGTATCTCACATTTCGCCCAAAAGAGAAACAATATTAAATGTATTATCTTTGTTGTTTTCACTGATGGTGGTTCGTGTGTTTTTTTCTGTCTGTTTGTCTGTGTGTGTTTCCACAGATAAACAACATCAACCTCTTCCTGATTATAAACATTATATAAAGGAGGACGGACCAAGAAATCCCATAAAACCTCACTAATGTATAGAGAGAGACCATATATGTGTGTGTGTATATATATATATATATATATATATATATATATATATATATATATATTTATTTATTTATATATTTATATATGTATGTATGTATATATATATAGATAGATAGATAGATAGATAGATAGATATGTATGTATATGTATATATGTATATATATATGTATGTATATGTATATATATGTATATATGTATATGTATGTATATGTATATATGTATATGTATGTATATGTATGTATATGTATATATGTATATGTATATGTATGTATATATATATATATATATATATATGTATATATGTATGTATATATGTATATATATATATGTATATATATACTGTCACACACACACACATATGCGAAATTAACAGAATGACAAAAATAAAGAAATGATCAACAAAAATTAATAAATAAAAAATAATCAACAAAAATGATCAAAATAATCAACAAAATGAAAAACAACAAAAATCAACAAAATAATCAACAAAAATGAACAAAATCATCAACAAAATCAAAAATAATTTTTAAAAAATTGACAAAAGGACCAAAATAATTAATAAAAATGAAAAAAATAAAATCCAAAAATTCATCAAAAATGAAAAAAATAAACAATAAAATGAATTTAAAAAAATTTAAAAATGAACAAAATAATAAAATAAACTAATCAACAAAAATCTAATAATTAAACAAAATCAACAAAAATGAACAAAATGAAAATTGGCAACATAAATGAACAAAATAAACAGTTAAACAAAATAATCAACAAAAATGAAGAAAATAATCAACGAAATCAAAAAATAATTTAAAAAAAAAATGACAAAAGGACCAAAATAATCAACAAAAATGAAAAAAAATCAACAAAAATTAACAAAATCCAAAAATTGATCAAAATAATCAACAAAACTGAACAAAATAAACAATAAAATGAACAAAATAAAAAATGAACAAAATAAACAATAAAATGAAAAAAAAAGAACAAAATAAACAATAAAATAAACTAATCAACAAAAATCAAATAATTAAACAAAATCAACAAAATAAAATGGACAAAATAATCAACAAAATGAGCAAAATAATCAACAAAATTAACAAAAAACAAAACAAAAATGCACAAACAAATTAATATAATGATGTTTCTAAACTCTATGGACATAAATATTGGGACACATGGTGTCTACAGCTGTAAATTGTTCCTGTTCATAAGGATCTGATTAAACTTATTGAACCAAAGTTTAATGGTAGATTTTTCTTCCTCAGTCAGATGTGACAAAAGTAGATGGAAACTATTATTTACAGTCAGAGCAGGAAAAATATTAGAGACATTTAGAAGAAGAACAGTGAAAATCAGAGTCAGCGAGAAAAAAAAAAAAATTAAAAATCAGTGTTGATCTAAATTCAGTCCAAATCATCTGTGAGACATTTTAGAACCAAAGAGAATAATTGAACCCAAACGAACCAATGCACTGATATCCATCCCATAATATTAAACTGTATTCTGACATTAGTCCTTATTGTTTTGTTAGAACAGAAACACCTGGATTCAAAGTGTCCACATACTTTTGGACACATAGACCCTGAACGTATGTGACAGTAGTATTACACATAGACACATTCATCCTTATTGTGTGACTCACATTAAGTGAGTTTAAATGTGAAGGAGCAGAAGAATGGAGCCGCTTCTGCATTTATAGAAATATAGACATAAATATAGAAATATATGGAGCCACGTCGACATTTATATAAATATAGAAATATATGAAGCCAGGCATGAGTTATGAGAGAAGAGAGTGAAGAGGTTTAGACTGAATGAAGATGAATGAGCTGCTCCAGCCCCAGAGAGGGAGGGGGGAGGAGAGGTGAGGGAGGGGGGGGTATCCAAACCTGCAGACACATTTATCTCATATGTCTGAAGGAACGTGAAAGATTTGCTTAAAACTCTGTCCCAAAGCAGCGCCCACAACCCAACAGCTCTGAAAGGAAAACACAGATTTAATGGAAGGTTTGAGTCCGACATTAAAGACACCAGCAGCAAAACCAACCGACAAAAAGAGTAAGAAAAAGAAAAAAATCAACAAAATGAGTGAAAACAACTAAAATGATCAACAAAATGAATAAAAAACAGCTAAAATAATCAACAAAATTAAGAAAAAAATCATAAAAATTGACAAAATAAACAAAAAGAGTAAAAAAATAAATTAAACAAAACGAGTAAAAAAACCCTGAAATAATCAACAAAATGAAGAAAAACAAATAATCAACAAAATTAAGAAAAAATTTATAAAAAATGGAAAAAATAAACAAAAATTGTAAAAAAAAAAAAAAAAAAAAAAAGTAAATAAACAACACAATGAGTAAAAAAAAAAAAAAAAAATCAACAAAAAGAGTAACGATAACAAATTATTAACAAAATGAAGAAAATTGTTTTAAAAAATGCACAAAATAATCAACCAAATGAGAAAAAAATGGACAAAACATTCAACAAAATGACCAAAAATTTATAAAACAACAAAATAATCAACAATATGAGTACAAATGGACAAATATGGAAAAAAAAAAATACACAAAATGAGTACAAATATGGACTAAATAATTAACAAAATTAGAAAAAATTTATTAAAAAAAAAAAAAAAAAGAACAATATAATTAACAAATTGGAAAACAATAATCAACAAAATGAACAAAACAAAAATGGATTTAAAAAATCAACAAAATGGACGAAATAATCAACAAAATGAACAAAAAAATATGAAAGTGAATCAAATAATCAACAAAATGAACAGAAATTAATAAAGAAAAAACAAAACAAAATAATCCAAAAAATGAAAAAAAGACAAAATAATAAACAACATGGAAAACTAACTAACTAACTCAAGGCAAGAACACCGTTCCTGGGTCGGGGTGTTACAGAGTGGTAAACATCACACATAAGCATATGACATGAAGAATGACTCAGCATTAAAAAAAAAGATGTACCAACAGTATAAAATATAAAAGTAAATATAAAAAGTAAATTTTCCACCACAATAATCAACAAAATGAACAGAAATAAAATAAAAAAAAAAAATGGACAAAATAATCAACAAAATGAACAAAAGTGAAAAAAAATCAACAAAATGAACAAAAATAAACAAAATAATAAACAAAATGGAAAAAATAATCAACATTTGTAAAAATAAATAAATAAATAAACAATACAAAAAAATTAACAAAACAGCCAAACTAAAAACAAACTGAATGAAATTGAAGAAAATAATAATAATCCCATGAAGTTGGATCAATGACAGTGGATGGACACAGTTTTTTTCTTTTCTATGTTAAAGAGCAAATAAAATGAACAAAAACTTTACAAAATAATATGTATCATGAAAAAAACTAGCAAAAAAGACTGAAATGGAGTAAAAAAAAAAAAAAAGAATAAACCAAACAACAAAATGAAGAAAACAAAACCAAAGTCATCAATAAACTTAAAAAAAATAGATACAAACTTAAAAAAAATAATGAGCAACAAAAACATAAAAAGCCACAAACTGAATGAAACTGAAGCAAAACGACTAAACCCATGGAGTTGAATCCAGTGTACAACTGTGAGGAAAGGAAGAAATGAAAAAGAGAACGGAAGAAAAAAGAAGAACAAGAAGATGGGAGAAAAAAAAGATCTAGAAGAAGCTACAATGGACAAACACGGGGAAAATAAAGGAAGGAGTATTTATATAAACAAAGAAAGATAAACCCTGACCCGAACATCCAAACTCAGTATTTAGACGTTTGTAATCGTGTCCGAAAAGTCATTTTCAGAAGTCATACGAAAAAAGGCATTTTTGGAACACGTTGGTGACCACCTGAAAATTGTTTTAAATCAACCTTAAACATTTCAGGGAGTTTTTATAATGATCTCAGAAAAATCCTACATCACAGATTAGAAATATTTGAAATCATGTCCGAAAAGGTGATTTTTGGAAGTTTCACCATCTGAACACCAGGGGGCTCCGATGAATGTTTGAATAAAGGCTGGAAACATCTTGAAATATTTCTGGAAACATGTAAATGGGCAAACATGTAGATGGGCAATGGGCATCTATAATGATCTAGAACACTTTTTAACCAGATTTGAACATGGTCCAAAATGACCCTTTTTGGAGCACATACTATAGCCTTACCATCTGAACACCAGGGGGCGCCAATGACTTTTTAAATAAAGGCTTGAAACATCTTGAAATACCTCCCGAAACACTTAGATGGGCTTAAATAATGATCTAGAACACTTTTTATCCAGATTTGAACATGGTCCAAAATGACCCTTTTTGGAGCACATGCTATAGCCTTACCATTTGAACACCAGGGGGCACTGATGAATGTTCAAATAAAGGCACAAAAAGCCTTGAAAAACCTCCAGAAACACTTAGGTGGGCTTGTATAATGATCTAGAGCACTTTTTAATTAAATTTCAAGATGGTGGTGCACATACTATAGCCTTACCATCTGAACACCAGGGGGCGCCGAAGAATGTTTGAATAAATGCTTGAAACATCTTGAAATATTTCTGGAAACATGTAAACAGGCATGTATACTAATCTAGAGCAATTTTTAATTAAATTTCAAGATGGTCAAAAAACTACCCTTTTTGGAGCACATACTATAGCCTTACCATCTGAACACCAGGGGGCGTTGATGAATGTTTGAATAAAGGCTTGAAACATCTTGAAATACCTCTGGAAACATGTAAATGGGCATGTATAATGATCTAGAGCACTTTTTATCCAGATTTGAACATGGTCCAAAATGACCCTTTGTGGTGCACATACTATAGCCTTACCATCTGAACACCAGGGGGCGCCAATGAATGTTCAAAGAAAGGCACGAAAAGCCTTGAAATACTTCCAGAAACACGTCGGTGGGCTTGTATAATAATCTAGAACACTTTTTAATTAAATTTTAAACTGGTCAAAAAATGACCCTTTTTGGAGCACATACTATAGCCTTACCATCTGAACACCAGGGGGCGCCAATGACTTTTTAAATAAAGGCTTGAAACATCTTGAAATACCTCTCGAAACACTTAGGTGGGCTTAAATAATGATCTAGAGCACTTTTTATCCAGATTTTAACATGTTCCAAAATGACCCTTTTTGGAGCACATACTATATAGCCTTACCATTTGAACACCAGGGGGCTCCAATTAATGTTTGAATAAAAGCTAGAAATATCTTGAAATACCTCCAGAAACACTTAAGTGGGCTTGTATAATGATCTAGAACACTTTTTAATGAGATTGAAAGATGGTCAAAAAATGACCCTTTTTGGAGCACATACTATAGCCTTACCATCTGAACACCAGGGGGCGTCGATGAATGTTTAAATAACGGCTTGAAACATCTTGAAATACCTCTGGAAACATGTAAGTGGGCATGTGTAATGATCTAGAGCCCTTTTTATCCAGATTTGAACGTGGTCCAAAATGACCCTTTTTGGAGCACATACTATAGCCTTACCATTTGAAAACCAGGGGACACCAATGAATGTTCAAAGAAAGGCACAAAAAGCCTTGAAATACCTCCAGAAAGAATTCGGTGGGCTTGTATAATGATCTAGAAAACATTTTAATTAAATTTTAAGATGGTCAAAAAATGACCCTTTTTGGAGCACATACTATAGCCTTACCATCTGAACACTTGGGGGCTCCAATGAATTTTTAAATAAAGGCTTGAAACATCTTGAAATAACTCCAGAAACACTTAGGTGGGCTTAAATAATGATCTAGAGCACTTTTTATCCAGATTTGAACATGATCCAAAATTATTCATTTTTGGACCACATACTACATAGCCTTACCATTTGAACACCAGGGGGCTTCGAGGAATGTTTGAATAAAGGCTGGAAACATCTTGAAATACCTCCAGAAACACTTAGGTGGGCTTGTATAATGATCTAGAACACTTTTTAACCAGATTTGAACATGGTCCAAAATTACCCTTTTTGGAGCACATACTATAGCCTTACCATCTGAACACCAGGGGGCTCCAATGACTTTTTAAATAAAGGCTTGAAACATCTTGAAATATTTCTGGAAACATGTAAACAGGCATGTATAATAATCTAGAGCACTTTTTAATTAAATTTCAAGATGGTCAAAAAATGACCCTTTTTGGAGCACATACTATAGCCTTACCATTTGAACACCAGGGGGCTCCAATGACTTTTTAAATAAAGGCTTGAAACATCTTGAAATACCTCCAGTAACACTTAGGTGGGCTTGTATACTGATCTAGAACACTTTTTATCCAGATTTGAACGTGGTCCAGATTTACCCGTTTTGGAGCGCTTATCATCTGAACACCAGGGGGCTCCAATGAATTTTTAAATAAAGGCTTGAAACATCTTGAAATGCATCTGGAAACATGTAAACGGGCATGTATAATGACCTAGAACAGTTTTTATCCAGATTTGAACGTGGTCCAAAATGACCCTTTTGGAGCACATACCATAGCCTTACCATCTGAACACCAGGGGGCTCCAAATCACTTTTTAAATAAAGGGTTGAAACATCTTGAAATACCTCCAGAAACACTTAGGTGGGCTTCAATAATGATCTAGAGCACTTTTTATCCAGATTTTAACATGGTCCAAAATTACCCTTTTTTGGAGCACATACTATAGCCTTACCATTTGAACACCAGGGGGCTCTGAAGAATGTTTGAATAAAGGCTTGAAACATCTGGAAATACTTCTGGAAACATGTAAATGGGCATGTATAATAATCTAGAACACTTTTTAACCAGATTTGAACCAAAATTAAACCAAAATTTGGTCCAAAATTACCCTCTTTGGTGCACATACAATATAGCCTTACCATCTGAACACCAGGGGGAGCTAATGAATGTTCAAACAAAGGCACGAAAATCCCTGAAAAACCTCCAGAAACACTGGCTTGTATGATGCTCTAGAGCACTTTTTAATTAAATTTCAAGATATTTAAAAAATTACCCGTTTTTGAGCACATACTTTACCACCTGAACAGTGGGGGACGCCAATGAATGTTTGAATAAAGGTTTGAAACATCTTGAAATACTTCTGGAAACATGTAAATAATGATCTAGAAAACTTTTTAACCAGATTTGAACGTGGTCCAAAATGTCCCTTTTTGGAGCACATACTATACTACTGTTTTAAATCAGCCTGAAACACTTCAGGGAGTGTTTATTATGATCTCGGAAACATCCTAAATCACAATTTAGACATATTTGAATTCCAGTCTGAAAAGCTCATTTTCAGAAGTCATATTTTCAGAAGTCTTGCGAAAAAGTCTTTTTTGGAGCACGATGGTGACCACATGAAAATCTGATTGCCATTATATAAATATTCCATCTGTTATTAAATATATCTGTGTCTGTTCTTCATTAAACTGATTTAAATGAGTCTTATGTTCGGGTTCTTCACATTTTTAATGGATAGTTTGTAAATTTAAACATGTTCATAATTTCATTTAAAAGTTTTCACTGAAAAACAACAGAAAACTGTGTCTTTGTTATTCTTTCTAGTATGTATTCTGTTCTGACTGGACTGGTTCTGATCCACTTCAGTCTGACCTGAACCAGTCCTGTACCAGACCTGAACCAGGCTGCAGTACCAGTCTTTGTCCACTGGGGGTCTCTGTTGGACCTGGTTCTCTCTCCTTCCTTCATTTCCATGTGAATAAACCTGAACTCATCTGTTCGTCTTTTCTGATCCGTCCTTTGGCTTTTATGCTGTTTTTTTTTTTTTTTTTTTATATTAGTCGGTGTTCGTATTGACACGTGCTCGTATGTGTCGGTCTTATGAATGCTCAGTTGAACAATGCTGAATATTGGCTCCTCCGCTGGCGTAGACGTCTCTTTTCCAGGACATTCTTCCTGTTCTCGCTCATATCCTGTGGTGAGTTCTTTGATATTCAGAGGTCATGAATCACACTGATAACGGCGCTGCTTCACTCTGACGTCGCAGCGTCTCCAACTTATCTTTCAAAATGAAATATTTCCATGAGCCTGTAAATCTCCTGTCACCTTAACCCCCCCCCCCCCCCCAGGCTGCTCAGGGGCCTGTGTTTATTTCAGTTTCTTTATGTTTCAGATCAGGAGGTGAAACGTCCACAAACTGTGACCTCTGAGTTTATGAAGGGTTACGACGAAAAGAAAGAAACAGAATCAAACCTTTAATGTGTTCCATGACTGAGCTCCGATTAGGATGGACTGCTTTTACAAAGACGTTTTTCAACACGGAAATGAATTTAAATATAACCAACTCATTCCAGCCCTAAATCCCATCCAAACCCACCCCAAACCCTACCCATATTTACCTCAACCCTTTTCATACAGTCTTTAGAATTAGAATAGAATACGTTCTATTGTCATTGTTCTTCAAGTTACAACGAAATTGGTCCAGGATGCTCTGACCGAAGTGCAACAAATAAAACAGCCCTGGTCCTCTACAGGGAAAAACCTGTTGTGGGGGGGGACATAAAAAAAAAATTTGGTGGAAAAAAAAAGGAAAAAAATAGTGGGGAAAAAACCCAGGAAAAAATTTAGTTGGGGAAAAAAATTCTGAGAAAAATAAACAAGAAAAAAATTCGTGGGAAAAAAACAGGAAAAAATTTGTGTGGAAAAAAAAAAAAAAAAAAAAAAGGGAAAAAATGTGTAGGAACAAAACCCATGAAAAAAAATTTGTGGGGAAAAAAAACCCAGGAAAAACATTTCTGAGAAAAAAAACAGGGAAAAAAAATTGCGTGTGTGTGTGGGGGGGATTTTGTGTGGTGGTGGTGGTGGTGGGGGGGGGGGGG
>NW_021941495.1:329462-404462 GCF_902148855.1 Sphaeramia orbicularis | reverse complement strand
AGGAGATTTCAAAAATAGTTGGAGTGTCCATAAAGACTGTTTATAATGGAAAGAAGAGAATGACTATGAGCAAAACTATTACCACAAAGTCTGGAAGATACTATTAAAGAAGAATGGGAGAAGTTGTCACCCGAATATTTGAGGAACACTTGCGCAAGTTTCAGGAAGCGTGTGAAGGCAGTTATTGAGAAAGAAGGAGGACACATAGAATAAAAACATTTTCTATTATGTACATTTTCTTGTGGCAAATAAATTCTCATGACTTTCAATAAACTAATTGGTCATACACTGTCTTTCAATCCCTGCCTCAAAATATTGTAAATTTTGCTTCCCCACCCTGTATATATAATTAGTCTCCCTATGTATTATTGACTTTATATAAATTTAAAGGAAAAACCAAAATGGAGTCTTCATCTACGTCTTCGTCCGATGGAAAACCCAACATTACACACTTGTGTTTTTCACATATTTAGTAAATATTGGTAAACTTTTCTGCAGATGTCCAGTGGAAAACCTATGGAAGTAAATCTGTGTCATCAGATTTTGAATTATAAAAGACGTTGAATTTGTAGCACTGAATTTTTTTTGCACTGAAATTAAGTGTCTGAATTTTTTTCTTGTGTTCTCTGGTTGAAAGAGTCGCGTTTCATCCACTTATGAACCAAAATTAGATGAAGTTTCCTTTTCTATCAAATCCAACACGTGCAGCTCTCAGATGAGGTTTGGATAGAACCGGTTCTGACGGTTCTATGGGTTCTATTGGACTGAAGACATACTGACGGTTCCACTGTGGTTTTTCCTTTAATCTGTCTGTAAAAAAACAACAAATGTACATTCTATCGGTTTTGGATCAACAACAAACAAATGTTCGAATCAATGAGAATTAACAGAAAACAAGAAACAAAACAAATAAAAGTTCCCATTTTTGTTTCAATTCAAGCACAAATAAAAACCACAACCTTTCAAACACATAAATTAACATTAAAACATGATTGATTCAAGCAGTCGATAAATTAAACTCTAATGCAGAAGAACCGACAGAAAA
Source organism: Sphaeramia orbicularis (assembly GCF_902148855.1). NCBI lineage: Eukaryota > Metazoa > Chordata > Actinopteri > Kurtiformes > Apogonidae > Sphaeramia > Sphaeramia orbicularis. The sequence continues at coordinate 403,417 of NW_021941495.1, read as the reverse complement.
ACGGACGAGTGGAAAAAAGACTGTAGCAGCATCAGTTTGAGCCCCATCAGCTGATTTAACCCTTTAGTGTCCAGGTGAGTATATTAAACACACTTTAACCCTCTGCTGTCCAGGTGAGTATATTAAACACACTTTAACCCTCTGCTGTCCAGGTGAGTATATTAAACACACTTTAACTTTTTTTCTTGTAACTTTCGACTTTTTGACCAGAGGGTTCAAACAGCCTGATGTGGGCGGGACCAGAGGGTGGTACGTCCTGGATCAGCTGAAGGTCGAATTAAAACCGACACATTAGAAGAAGAGCAGAAAGTAATGATAAAAATGCGAAAACCCCAGACTTTTATAATAATAATAATAATAATAATAATAATAATAATAATAATAATAATAATAATGCTGCCCCTGAACCTGAACTGACTCCTAAAAGGATCTGGTGAAATGCTGGTGAAACGTCCATCACAAAAGTTCTCGTACATTTGAATATTTAATTATTATTATTAAACGTCTGTGGTTCCGTTACAAAAATAACATGTGCTTCTTTTTTTCGTAGCGGCCGTTTGTGCTGAACAACAGCATTCGTTTTTGGTCTTTTTTTTTTTTATCTGCGGAACGACTGATTGTGATGTGGGTTAAGGCAGGAGACCGTCCTATCCACGGTGACCTCTGGTACCATGGCAACGGTCCTTGATGTGTTATTATGGGATCTAGTTTTAAATACCTGTCAATAACCCCCGTGCGCCGGCTCCGTCACGTACTGAGGTCAGTAACGGTAACTTCCTATTTCAGTCACCACAACAGGAAACGGACAGACAGAAAAACTGGAGTCAATCTGATCTGAGGGAGATTTTGAACGGTGGGTGGATCCAGGGAACATTCCAGATCCAGGGAACATGCCAGATCCAGGGAACATACCGGATCCAGGGAACATGCCAGATCCAGGGAACATACCGGATCCAGGGATCACTGCACAGTAGCAAGACACGGGCTGGTGTTTGGGAGAACTGGACTGACCCGTCAAGTCCAGAACCGGACTGACCCGCCAAGTCCAGAACCTGCCCCGGTGGAGACTGAGGAGAAGGTTGGTGAAGGTCCCAAACTTAGTGGACCAGGACTACGAAGCCAGTCCAGCAGAGTGTGTGTGGACCGGTGTTGGACCAAGGGACGGACCCCCACTCAGACCTGTTTACCCCCCGGACACAGGAGCAGAATTAGGACTTTTATCTCATATTTTTAAACTTTTTTTTTCGTAATTTCAAATTATCTCATAATTGTGTCTTTTTACCTCATAATGATGACTTTTTATCATGTAATTGTGACTTTTTAATCGCAATTTTGACTTTTTATCTCATAATTGTGTCTTTTTATCTCAGAATTACGACTTTTTATCTAAAAAGTTTGACTTGTCTCATAATTTTGATTTTTTTTTTGTAATTGCAACTTTTTATCTCACAATTGTCGTTTTATCTCACAATAATGACTTTTCATATCATAATTATGACTTTTTGTCTCATAATTATGACTTTATATCTTTATATCTTCATGAAATTTTCCGGAAATGTTGATACTGGCACAAGGAAGAAATGATAAAATTTTGGTGGTGCTCGGGGGGGGGGGGGGGGCAGATCTGTCTTTTGGTGGAGGTCTGCACTCTCTGAGTGCTTTTCTTGTTTATCTTGTAATTATGATTTTTTATCTTGATTTTGACTTTTTAGCTCATAATTTTGACTTTTTATTTCGCAATTGTGACTTTTATCTCGTAAGTATGACTTTTTTTAATCTCAATTTTGACTTTTTAGCTCATAATTTTGACTTTTTATTTTGCAATTGTGATTTTTTATCTCATAATTGTGACTTTTTATCTCATAATTGTGACTTTTTATCTTACAATTGTGACCTTTTTATCTTATAATTATGACTTTTTTATCTCATAATTGTGACTTTTTTTAAATCTCAATTTGGACTTTTTGTCTAATGGTTTTCACTTTTTATATCATAATTACGACTTTTTATTTCATAATTGTCATAATTATCTTGTAATTGTGACTTTTTATCTCACAATAATGATTTTTTATCTCATAATTATGACTTTTTGACTTTTTAGCTCAAAACTCGAAATTATGCTCCTGCAGTCAGGGGGAAACAGTTTTGCATGGAGGTCCGTTCCTTGGTACAACATCGGAAACAGAATGAGAACATGCATGAAGGAATGGAGTTGGCAGGTGCAGCAGGTTTGGATCCTATAGAGACTGCATCTGGGATGTTCCCTGGATCTGGGATGTTCCCTGGATCTGGGATGTTCCCTGGATCTGGAATGTTCCCTGGATCCACCCACCGTTCTGTGGACATTCACAGTGTCCCTCAGGTTAGATTTACTCCTGTTTCTGACAGGTGAAGCGCTCCAGTTTTTCGTTCTGTCCACTTCCTGTTGTTGTGACTGGAACAGGAAGTTACCGTTAACGGACGTTGGTGCACGGAGGCTGTCAGAGCTCACAGTGTCTTAGGCTTGGTAGTATGTAGAGTTAGCATTAAACCCCCCCCCAAAAAAAAACCCAACAAACTTGGCCCTGAGGAGAATGCAGATGATTTTAGTTCCACTTCCTGTCTCCGTCCAAGACGTCAGAGCTGGACGTGGGTTTAGTGGATTAGTTTTATGGTGTTTGTCAGTAACGGGGCTTTTCTCAGAGGATCGATGCTGACTTCAGTGCGACAAACCACAGTGCAGAGCGAGCAGCTAGCTAGCTAGCACGACAACAGACAGTTAGCTACCACTGACGACCGCAATAGAACTAGCATAGAAGTACATGAAGGATACTTGTCCGAGGCCTTTACAATCCTACGGAAACAGACTCAGCACCGCCTCGGCTTCTATAACACTCACTGATAATCACCACGACGATAAGAGAAATCCACCACTGTGTGTGTTTTTCAACGCACTGACACTCAGGAACACACAGACACAAGTTGTGACGTTCTGAGTGGATTGAACCCAGTTCTGCAGGTTCTGAAATAAATACACATCAGGTGGTCGGTTAGTCGGTTAGTTCAGGTTCCACAGTCGGACCAGAAAAAGAAGAACAATAATATACAAACGATGACAACTCTGAACTGTTATCGATGTTTTAGAGTAAAAAATATAAAATTAGATTATGAAAATGATCCTCGAGAAAAACAGGAATAACATGAATGAAAATAAGGCAATTTCACACAATTTGGCTTTTTTCTTTAGCTCATCAGCCGATAGGTAATGTCTATAAAGTTGATTCAGTTTAGAGAAAGTCAAAGTTTTGAATTGTTTGTTGACTTTTTATCTCATAATTTAGACTTTTTATCTCATAATTGTCTTTTTTTTAAATCTCAGAATTATGACTTTTTATCTCATAAATGTGACTTATCTCATAATTTTACTTTTTATTTTGTAATTGCAACTTTTTATCTCACAATTGTCTTTTTATCTCATAATAATGACTTTTCATCTCATAATTATGACGTTATGTCTCATAATTATGACTTTATATCTCATAATTTAGACTTTTTATTTCATAATTGCTCCTTTTTATCTTGTAATTGTGACTTTTGATCTCAATTTGGACTTTTTAGCTCATAATTTTGACTTTATTTCGGATTTTGAGATATTAAACATGTTTCTTTCCTTCTCCTGGTTCATCTGTTGATGGTTTAGAACATGTCAATGGTTCCAGATTCCAGTTCCAGTCCAGTTCCTATTGATCATATATGGACTTTCATTTGGGTCCATGACCTTTGACCTTGACGGGTCAAACTCAAGGTCACCAATGTCTACATTTCAACAATAGTCTCAGAAACTATTGGTCGGATTAATTTCTAATTTTATCTGTATCTTTGGGACAATGTCTACAAAATTTGTTCACAGTTTGAAAAAATTTAGATTATTGACAAATTTTCCAAATCTTCTCCCTGTTCCTTTCCTTCTGCTGGTCCATCTGTTGATGGTTTAGAACATGTCAGTGGTTCCAGATATCAGTCTAGTTCCTACTGGTCACTGATAGAAGTCAGATATGGACTGTGATTGGATGACTTGAGTTCTCCTCCAGTCAAAGTCCCGCCCATTTCTATAGTTAGATTGACCTGCATCCAGAACCAGGACTGAAATATAGAACAGAACCAGGACTGGAACATAGAACAGATGCTGACGTACCGGGACACTGGTTCTGTTTTCTACTAACAAACAGACTTTGTTGTGTTTGTCATTATTTCTAGATTATTCGGATCGTTTTGTTCTGGTCCGACCCAGTTGAGCTCACATTGGTCTGAATGTGGAACCTGAACTAAAATGAGTTCAACATCCTTGATTGTTAATATCTTCAATGTCATTTTTTTCCCATTTCACACATCTGCCCCTGGGGCCGGATTGGACCCTTTGGCGGGCCGCTTAAGGCCCACGGGCCATATATTTGCCCCCCCCCCCCCCCGGATTAGACACATTCACCTCCAAAGGATCACATCTGCTTCAGTGTAAATCAGCGACAGTCCCTAAATATTACGACGAAATGAAAGACTTTGGGAACAAACTGAGGTTCTCTGTTTGCTTCAGTCTCGTCAGATCCCTGGGGGACTTTTTTTGCCGCCGGTGGAAGCTCCGCCTTTGCACAGAAGCTCCGCCTCTGCACAAAAGCAGTGATGGAAACTGAAAGTGAAGCGGACCAGGCTTTGGTAAAGGTCACCAGAGCCCAGTGACAACGATTGTACAAAAACACCAACGCAAAGTACCAGAGTTCGTACTCTGTCAACTTCCACGGAGCGTCCTGTTCCTGACTCTAGGCTCCGCCCACCGTCTTGCGTCCACTGTCCTGCGTCCCCCGTCCGTCTCCTTATGTGCTGCGGTAGGTCTTGATAATGTCTTTGATGGGTCTTCTGCAGATGGGACAGCAGGCGTTGCAGATCTTCTTGAGTCGGAGTCCGCAGGTGTAGCACAGACACATGTGTCCGCAGGCGTAGATGACCGTGTCCACCGTGTTCTCGTAACAGATGGAACACTCGTCCGTCCACGGCCCGCGGCCTGATGGGAACGTCGGAGACTTGGGTAAGCTGATGGGGGAGTTTGGGGAGGTTCCTGGAGAAAAGGTTAGGAGAAACCACGAGGAAAGACGCAACAGTTAGCAGTTTTTAATAGTCAACTTTAAAAGTACATATTACAGACTGGGGTGGATCCCTTAACAGTCCCCCACAGTCTAGTGTTCATAGCTTTTGTTTCTTAAGTTACAGTTAATAATTATATATGTATATACAAATATATCTATATGTTCTACATTGTGACAGATGGAAGTTCATCCTGTTGATGAGGAGCTCAGGTTTAAACACACGCTGCTTCAGGTCCAGTTCTGTCAGAACCACAGGTCGGTCCAGCTGCAGCACTGGGACCGTCTAGTGTCGGCCATTGTTCTAAACTACAGCAGATGGAGGTGGAGGTGCTGGTGGACTTACCTCCTGCAGAAAGGCAGTATGCGGCCGAGCCCAGGCCTCCGTTCAGAACCGGGTCAGAGATGCCGCTGCCCAGGGCGCTGGGGGTGTGGGGTGACGAGGACAGGGAGCTGGGGTTGGACGTGGGCCGGGGGTCCCCCACCTGAGCAGAACCTGGTCACAAAGTAAGACAGTATTAGAGACCACTGGACAGATCCAAGACCAGGTCCACAAACCTACCACCCCCCCCACCGGCAGATCCAAGACCAGGTCCACAAACCAAGACCAGGTCCACCCCCCCGACCCCCCCACAGTATTAGAGACCACTGGACAGATCCAGGACCAGGTCCTCTAAATGTCTGTAATATTTTTCCTGCTCTGACTGTAAATAATAACTTCCATCTACTGTCATCACATCTGACTGAGGAAGAAAAACCTACCATTAAACTGTAGTGAAACATGGAGGTTTCTGTGTCCGATCCTCATGAACAGGACATCTGACAGCTGTAGACCGAAGTTATTGTTAACAAAAACTAACGAAATGACCAAAACGAGAATTGAAAAAACATTTTCGTCAACTGAAATAAATAAAAACTATAATTAAAAGAAAAAAAAACATAACTAACTGAAACTGTATCGTGTGTTTACAAAACTAACTAAAACGGATAAAAGTTATGGATAAAATTCCCTTCATTTTTGTCTTTGTCAATGTCGGATTGATACAAAAGCAATTTATTTTAATTTTAGTTTTGTCGTATCTTTTCTCTTCTTCTCTGTCGTATTCAAATAAATCCCAGACAGGACTCTGCTGCTTTAGTCTCCATGTTTCCAGGTAGAGTGGGGACCAGAAGACGACTGGAAACCACAAGTGACGGACCGTCAAGTGTCGTACGGTGACAGCACAGAAAACTGCTAGAGCGAAATAAATCGCTTTTGTATCAATCTGACATTGACAAAGATGAAAATGAAGGGAATTTTATCCATAACTTTTATCTGTTTTAGTTAGTTTTATAAACACACAATACAGTTTCAGTTAGTTATGTTTTTTTTTTCTTTTAATTATAGTTTTTATTTATTTCAGTTAACGAAAATGTTTTTTCAATTCTAGTTTTTGTCATTTCGTTAGTTTTCATTAACAATAATAACCTTGGTCCAGAACCAGAACCAGAACCAGAACCCAGAAGCAGATTCTATTTAAACCACAACAGTCCACTCATCAGGGACATGAAACCTGTGGTGTTTCCACTGCTGTAAAACCCAGCAGCTCCGTCCGGGTGTTCATGCACCGCTTTGTCGTTTTTAAAAATAGCTGTTTTCTGTTCACAGGTAGAGCGGATCCGCCCAAAAAAACACATCCAATTAAGACGCAGACGAGCCGCCGTGCAGAGCAGCCGCGTAATCATCTACAGAGAAGCCCCATCAAATGCTGGGCTGCGTCTCAGTCTAATTGCTGATTACTTTAATTACCTTCCCTGAAGCTCGCTGTCCAAAAATAGCACATGAACAATGGCGTCGGAAAACAGCGTCTGTGCACATGCCACAGTTCCAGCGTCGCCGCCCGACGACAGAACACACTTTTACAGAAGGTGTGGAGTCGAACAGATAAACTTTACTGCCTGTTTTTTCTGTGTAGATCAGCTGATGGGGTTGGTCATGTGACGTCGGTTCATATTTGTTCAGGTTATTCACATTTTATTGTTACAGGATAGTTTGTAAATGTAAATATTTTCATAATTTGTTATTTTTTTTGCACTAAAATTTGAAGTTGTCACTATTTATAAGGATAATTTTAGGTGGTTTTTTGGGTGATTTTTAGGTGGTTTTTGAGTAATTTTTAGGTGGTTTTAGGGTAATTTTTGGGTGAATTTGGGTGATTTCTGAGTAATAACTTCTCATTTCTCCATGTGCATTATGGATCAGATCTACAAAGACACTAAACACTGAGGAACAGACAGAAAAGAGTTCAAATTGGGCTGAATTTTCTTTAGACATTTCAGGTTGTTCATCCATCCATTGTCTGCTGCTTATCTGGGGCCGGGTCACAGGGGTAACAGTCTAAGCAGGGATGCCCAGACTTCCCTCTCCTCAGACTCCTCCTCCAGCTCTTCCAGGGGGACCCAGAGGCATTCACAGGCCAGCCCAGAGACGTAGTTTCTCCAACGTGTCCTAGGTCTTCCCTGAGGCCTCCTCCCGGCGGGACATGCCTTTGAACACCTCCCCAGGGAGGCGTCCAGGAGGCATCTGAAACAGATACCTGATCCACCTCAGCTGGTTCCCCTGGATGTGGAGGAGCAGCAGTTCTACTCTGAGCTCCTCCCTGGTGACTGAGCTCCTCACCCTATCCGTAAGGGTGCACCCAGACACCCTACGGAGGAAACTCATTTAGACCGCTTGTATCCAGGATCTTGTCCTTTCGGTCATGACCCAAATCTAATGACCATAGGTGAGGGTAGGAACGTAGACTGACCGGTAAATCGAGAGCTTCTCCTTTCGACTCAGCTCCTTCTTCACCACAACCGACTGATACGACGACTGCATTACTGCAGACGCTGCACCCATCCACCTGTCAATCTCACACTCCATCCTTCCCTCACTCGTGAACAAGACCCCAAGGACAGTTTGTAAATGTAAATATTTTCATAATTTGTTTTGGTTTTTTTGCACTAAAATTTTAAGTTGTCATTATTTATAGGCATAATTGTGGGTGTTTTTTTGGGTGATTTTCCGGTGGTTTTTTGGGTGATTTTAGGTGTTTTTTGGGTGATTTATAGGTGGTTTTAGGGTAATTTTTGGGTCCAGTGGTTTCCCAGAATTCATGTGTTTGTTTCCATTGGCAACAACAGTCAACGCTCAAGGTCCTAAAAAAAAAAAAAAAAAAAAAAAAAAAAGACGACAAAGACCAGAGGTGTAAGAAAATATTGGCATCACAATATATCGCGATATTTCACTTCATGATACTGTATTGATATTAAAACAGTACTGTATCAGTATTTTTAGGTATTTATTCAAATGCTGACATTGTGGAGGTTCATTTTTGTTTTTTGTTTTTCTTTATTGTTTATATCTTATTTATTATAATTTAACACTTTTTTATTAAATAATGGTTATCTGACGCATCCTAAAAGCACTTTTTACTGTCTGACAGGCAGATGGGAGTTCCTTTGTTGGGACTGAACTAAAATACTGTTCTGATGTTAGTTCTGAACTAATCGAATATGAACATTTGAACAGGATCTGAAACTAATGTCTGTAAAACAGAATTTCAGTTTGAACACAGGAACATTTTGTGATATAGTATTAGATCCTGTTGGGATCAAATAAAAATGTGTTAAAATGTTATGTTAAACAATTTTTGTGCATATTTATGGTGCAATTAAATTCTTCCAGGATTTTTTTTTTCAAAAAGACACAAAAAAAAAACTTTTAAAAAATTGCCTCATTAACAGTATCGTGATATACTGTGATATATCGCATCGTGATCCTAGTATTGTGATTTGTATCGTATCACCAGATTTTTGCCAATACACAGCCCGACAGATGATGTCTTTAAATAATAGTTTCATGTTGGTTTTAAATGTCTGCTTTTCTAATCCGAACCTGATCTGAGGACCACAACAAACAAACAAGCAAACAAACAAACAAACAAACAAACCTTTTGATCCCAAACACCAGCTCTGACTCAGACCCAGACCCTTCCCCACAGTTTCAGTCAAACATGAGTCAAATCAGTGTTTTTTCACAGGTTTCAGATGGATGATAAATGACACATGACAGGAAACGGAGACGCAGACAAATAATACGACGGCTTCAAACTCCACACAACATGACGACAAAACACAGATCTGCAGGAAAACGGACGATGCCAGAGTAAGGACCAAACCGCCTGAAAACGGTCAAAGCAAAAGTACGGAAACTGGAACACGGACCACGGCTTGGATCTGCAGCCAAAGTTCGTTTGGTTTTTTATAGCAGCTCCTTCTTTTCTAGTAGTCTTTTTTTGTGTTGTTGACCCTCGTCCTAAATGACTCTGTGTAGTCTTGGACATTTTCAGATTAGCCACCGTTAGCATTAGCTAATGTTCACGGAAAAAACAAACAGGTCATAGTTCAAAGTGAAGTCAGAGCTTCAACCTAAACTGAAGTCAGTTTGAATTTAACACGACATAATTTCCCCTGGGTTTAATACAGTATTCTGGTTCTGGTCTTGGCCCTGGTTCTTAGGCCACATACATGTGGGTCCTCCACTGAAGACACCACAGACACACATTCCAGTCCAGTCCTCAGATGTCTCTGTGGGGACAGGGTAGTGTCCTGCCTTCAACACTGTGCTCCACTTACGAAGTTTCACCATTGGATTAGTCGGGGGGGGGTTCCGATCCCCCCCGAGGCCCTGGCCTATCAGTGCTTCTCCCAGTGGAACTGAATCCTCTTTCTGTGCTCGTCCCTCCCCCCGTCCATCTCTCACTGTTAATCCCCCTGGCAGGCATGCCCCCCCCCCCCCCCCCCCCCCCCCCCCCCCAGGGCAGCTGAGCCAGGCTCTGTTCCACACTAGATTAAAGCGACCTGCGAGAACAGCTGGGACGGACCGGACGCCTTTCAGTCCACCCGTCCACTTCTGTCCACCCGTCCACTCATACAACTGTCCATTCATAAAACTGTTCACCCATCCAAACCATGCAGATCGATCCCCTGATGTGGACCGTCCTGACCCGGGTCACATCAGATGCGGATCGATCCCCTAATGTGGACCGTCCTGACCCGGGTCACATCAGATGCGGATCGATCCCCTAATGTGGACCGTCCTGACCCGGGTCACATCAGATGCGGATCTACCCCCTGATGTGGACCGTCCTGACCCAGGTCACATCAGATGCGGATCGATCCCCTGATGTGGACCAGCCTGACCCAGGTCACATCAGATGCGGATAGATCCCCTGATGTGGACCGTCCTGACCCGGGTCATATGACACACAGCTGAAGCCATCGCTGTTTCCACCAGAAACGACTGTTTCAAGGCAGATTTTTCAGCAGATGCAACATACGGTGGAAGACCATCAGCTCCATTAGTCCACTGAGGAATGAACCAAATAATACTGACACGATGAAAAAAGGACCTTCATTTATCTCGTTTATATTTGGGTTCTGCTGTGGAACTGGTTCTAAAAACAGGACAGAGGAGTTCAATGTTCAAACAGATGTAGATGAATGTTCTGAAGCAGGTTTGGAAGAACTGTGGGTCGCATTTAAAAAAGAAATATTTACTGAGATAAAAGAGAAACTATTGTTCAGATAAAACACATTTTTATTTGATGCGCTCGAACAAAAATCTGCATGTAACACGATCAAAAGGACATGAAATTACACACAACTATTTTATTGAATATCTCTTTATTCTCTCACAGGTGCATTTTGGGAATTGTAGTAAATATTCAAGGCAGAGTGTTTGACAAAAATGGCCACTGTTGAAAAATCAGTTGCAATTTATAAGTGTTTAAATGTTCAGGTTCTGCATGTAACACCAGTGGACACGATGGGTTCCACACCAAACCTGGAATGAGACTCAGATTGATGCCAAACCCACATGTGGATTAGGAAAACCACTAGGATCCACACATTGAACACAGTGTCTTTATTTAGAGTCTATAGAAGAGCATTCACACATGTTTACACATCCAATGCACTGGCACCTAGGGAGATTTAATGTCCATATTTGGGTCCTATTTTTGGACCCAATATTTGATTATAAATTCATTAATTATGGGATGGCTTGGAGTAGGAGGATAATTGTTTATGCATTTATCTGAGGTCATCATTAGGTCCATCCTGGGGTAAATATGGTCTCGTGAGCAAGGTTATTATCGTTAACGAAAACTAACGAAATGACCAAAACTAGAATTGAAAAAACATTTTCGTTAACTGAAATAAATAAAAACTATAATTAAAAGAAAAAAACATAACTAACTGAAACTGTATTGTGTTAAAACTAACTAAAACGGATAAAAATTATGGCTAAAATTCCCTTCATTTTCGTCAATGTCGGATTGATTTGAAATCGATTTATTTCGCTCTAGCAATTTTCTCTGCTGTCACCATACGACACTTGACGGTCCGTCACTTGTGGTTTACAGTCATCCTCTGGTCCCCACTCCAAGGTTCTAATAGTTTTGCATTTTTCACTATAGTTTAATTTTATTTAGTTTGGACTTTTTTTTCTTTAATTCAGTTCGTTTTAATTCATTTTTAGAGTGGGTTTGCTAGTTTTTATTAGTTTTCGTTATTTTGTAAATGCTTAGTTTTAGTTTAGTTTTTTTTCTTTTTTTTAATATCTTTTCTCTTCTTCTCTGTCGTATTAAAATAAATCCCAGACAGGACTCTGCTGCTTTCTCCCAACTTTAGTCTCCATGTTTCCAGGTAGAGTGGGGACCAGAAGACGACTGGAAACCACAAGTGACGGACCGTCAAGTGTCGTATGGTGACAGCAGAGAAAATTGCTAGAGCAAAATAAATCGATTTCGTATCAATCCGACATTGACAAAAGACAAAAACGAAGGGAATTTTATCCATAATTTTTATCCATTTTAGTTAGTTTTGTAAACACACAATACAGTTTCAGTTAGTTATGTTTTTTCTTTTAATTATAGTTTCTTATTTATTTCAGTTAACGAAAATGTTTTTACAATTCTAGTTTTTGTCATTTTGTTAGTTTTCATTAACGATAATAACCTTGGTCTGAACCCATTCATTTGTATTTGTGCTGATCTAACAACTCCAGCTCTAAGTTGATCAGATATGGTCATCTTTCCACCAAGGTTATTATCGTTAATGAAAACTAACGAAATGACAAAAACTAGAATTGAAACAACATTTTTGTGAACTGAAATAAATAAAAACTATAATTAAAAGAAAAAATATAATTAACTGAAACTGTTTTGTGTGTTTACAAAACTAACTAAATTAAATCAGATTATGGATAAAATTCCCTTCGTTTTCGTCTTTGTGAATGTCGGACTGATACGAAATCGATTTATTTTGCTCTAGCAATTTTCTCTGCTGTCACCGTACGACACTTGACGGTCCGTCACTTGTGGTTTCCAGTCGTCTTCTGGTCCCCACTCTACCTGGAAACATGGAGACTAAAGCTGGGAGAAAGCAGCAGAGTCCTGTCTGGGATTTATTTGAATACGACGGAGAAGAAGAGAAAAGATACAACAAAACTAAAATTAATACTAAAACTAAACTAAAACTAAGCATTTAGAAAAAAATTAAAACTAATAAAAACTATCATACCTGCTCTAAAAACGATTTAAAACCGAATTAGAGAAAAAAAAGTCAAAACTAAATAAAACTAAACTAGAATGAAAAATCCAAAACTATTCGAACCTTGGTCAGGTGGATTTCACAGCTTCTACTGAATAATTCCATGTATTTTGCAGAAACTTACCCAGAATCCTCAGCTGGGTCACGGCTCCGTGCAGACCGAAGAACATCCACAGTGGATGGGAGTTGTCCACGCACACCTGCATGCCCACGTTGACGCCGTTGTGCTTGAGGAGGACTTCTCCGTCCTGGTTGACAGTGAAGCCCAGGATGTCGCCGCTCTGCAGGGGCGTGGCCACCCGACACACCGCCCAGAACTCCTTCCTGTCCACCAGCGCCTCGGGGTTATGGGGCAGGTCGCTGGGCCGCAGCGCCGCCGGGTCGCAGGACGTCACGCCGTAGGACAGGGAGCCCAGCCGCGCCGGACTGGACTTGGTGACTTTGACGAACACGGTCTCCGAGGTTCTCAAAGGCCTGTTGGTGAACACCAGGGTGCGCTCCTCACGGCCGTGCTCGGAGCGCGCCGCCGTCTGCTCGTCCAGCGTCTTAATGTGGGCGCCGCGGAGCTGGTGGAAGTGGAGGTCGCTTTCCAGAGACGGCGGCAGCAGAGAGGACTGCTGGGAGTTGAGGGAGTTCTGGGGGATGGGGCAGGTGGAGGATGAGGACGCCGAGGACAGGCGGAGGGCGTGGCGGTGGGCGTGGCCGCGGGCGACGCCCCTGTCCTCCTGCTGCAGGTTGAGGTCACACAGGCTGACGGACAGGCGGGAGTCGTCGGCTTCGCGGCGCAAAGACGACGAGCGTACGGTGGTGAAGGAGCGAGGACGGAGGCCTTCAGGAGGAATGATCTGACTGTCTGAAAGAAGAAAGAAGAGGAAAATAAAACAGGTGCAGGTCTGCTCTGTGTTCTCAAAGTCAGAACTAAACATGGAGAATCAGCGTTCAGTTTCTATGCTCCGTATATCTGGAACAAACTACCAGAAAATATCAGGTCTGCTGAGAGTCTGAGTTCTTTTCAGTCCAGGTTCCAGACTCACCTGTTCACTGCTGCCTTTGTGACTAAAAGGCTTTTAACTTTTTACATTTTAGATTCTCCTTCCAAACTCTGCACTGCAACTCTTACTTTAGTATGTGTGTGTTTTTATATTTGTGGGTTTTATGTGTTGTTTTCTTACTTGCTGCTTTTAATCACCTCTTACATGTTTCTTTTACAATGTTTTAAATGTGTTTCTTTTTCCCTTATCATCGTATTTCAATGTCCTGTGGGAAGCACCTTGAATTGCCTTGTTGCTGAAATGTGCAATACAAATAAACTTGCCTTGCCTACACTGTAAAAAAAATCTGTAATTTAACAGAATTTTCACTGTTTATTTTACAGATTTTTCCTGTATTTTTAAGATACAGGAAAATATCAATGAAATGACAAAAATAGACTGTGATTTTACATGTCAAATGTAAAATAACACAAAAAACTGTAAAGGTGAATAACCATAAAATTTCCATTTTTTAAAAGAATTTTTTTTTCACAGAAAAATAGTTAAAATACATTTGCAAATATATCATAATTTCACAAATATTTATTTTCTATTCATGAGATTAAACTGTTAATTTAAAGTTTAATACTGTAAAAAAAAATAAATAAAATGAGATAAAATTACTGACAATTAACCGTAAAAGAAGTATTTGTTCTGTAAGTTTAACAAGTCTTGTTTGTTAATTGAGAAATATCTTGTGTAATTACAGGAGGTTTCACGACAAAAATGTTAAATAAATGTATTTTTGTGAATGTATAACATGTATAAGCACTGATAAACTGTCCAAATACAGTGTTTATCAGTGGATTGTACAACTGAGTCTCATTGAAAACTATTTATATATATATATATTTATAGGTAATTTGATTGTTTTAATACATGTAAATATTCTTTATTAAACATTAAAAAGTCCAAAAATATGCAAAATCTTATGTAAAGTTAGGGCAAAAAACTGTATTTTAATTATGGAAAACTACCGTATTTTATGAGATGGTTATTTTCTGTTATTTAACAGTATTTTTTTTGGCACCCCTGTTGCTGGAATATTACCGTTTTTTTTAACAGTTTTTTTTTTCTTTTTACAGTGTTTGTTCCAGTCCTGTGGTCTGGATGCATATCAGTCTAACAGCAGAAGTGGGTGGGACTTTTACTGGTGGGCGTGGTCCAGGGCATCCTGGGTGGACCGCCCACTACTGTTTGATTGATAACTGTTGAACCAGACCAGTTGACCACAAATATTTCACAGAATTGTAAAGGTCTAAAACCACTGAAATAGACTCAAAGGGTTAAAATTTAGTTTAAAATGTTTTAAAGGAAAAATATCTAAAACTACTGTGTCACAGATGGACTAAAAATGAACGTCCATTTTTTTCTAGAATTCCAAATTTCTCCAAACTGAACAAACTTCGTAGATGTCCCATCGACGTTAAATAAATTTGAGCAGTAGTAATGAAGACGCCGACGGTGGGCGGAGCCTTCACATCAGCTGACGGCGCTGAGGCGGAGACACAACGGCGGTCGGTTCAGCGGCGTCTTCTTGTGTTTTTACTTTGATGAAGTTCAGCGTCAGCCGAATCTAAAAACACGTCTAAGAAGAGCTGAGTCTGCAGCTGCTCCGACAACAACGAAAAAAAACCAGAGTAATTTACTGCAGTTGTGTGTTGGACGCAGAGTAGGGCACTTCTAATTACTGCAGACTGTCAGAAAAATATGTTTAAAGATACCAAAATTAAAAGAAAGGAGGCGAGCAGCGCTGAATCATCTGATTTAGGAGGAAAAGACTATGAGTCAGAGGATGGAACAGTACGAAACTACCACAAAAAAAGAATAAAAAATGACTAAACCATTTATTCTGTTTTAGTTTAAAAAAAATGAATAAAAATGACTAAACCATTTATTCTATCTGTTTTAGTTTAAAAACACAAATAAAAATGACCAAACCCATTCATTCTGTTTTAGTTAAACACAAAAAGGAAAATAACACATTTAATAAGAAATAACCTGAAAGAAAAAGACATTTCTGTGCAATTTGAAGTGCTATTCCAGCATTATGCCTCAGTAAAATAATCCTACTACATAATGCACGTTCTCTGTCCATCTGACCGGCGTCCCATCGATGTGTGATCGATGTTGCAGAACAGGAGGGCGTTTGTACGGGTTTTCCTCAGCCTTCACAGGCCTGATCGCCGCCAAACTCACCAAATGAACAGAAACATTACCTGACTATCTACTAGGCACAATTTTATGTCCATATACAAATGATGTGAGGTATGCTGGGACATTTTAGCCTCTCATGTTATTGTACAATGGCACCACGGGTACAATGCCACTTGTAAGAATAATAAATAAAAACTTTATTCATGGGTTGGACCTCCCTGCAGTAGATGGTCCTGGATGTGGGTTTGGTTCTGTGATGGTCTGGAAGGCCGGTCCTTGTAATGGCTCTACCATAAAACCCCTCCTCCATCCAGGAGCGTTGGCCCCGCCTCTCCTCCAATCACTGGGGTATTTAATGACATCATCAGATGAAGCCTTTAAATGACATCATCAGATGAAGCCTTTAAATGACATCATCAGATGAAGCCTTTAAATGACATCATCAGATGAAGCCTTTGAATGACATCATCAGATGAAGCCTTTGAATGACATCATCAAATGAAGCCTTTAAATGACATCATCAGATGAAGCCTGTGCAGAGCTAAAGTCACTGGATCCAAATGGGATTATGAAGGAACAGAGTTATAGATGGAGGGGGGGGGGGGGCAAGAGCGAAACAGGAAGGGGGGGTCCCCCACCCATTTGTGTGTATTTGTATGTTTGTGTGTATTTGTGTATATTTATGTGTATTTGTATGTTTGTGTGTATTTGTGTGTATATTTGTGTGTATTTGTGTACTTTTGTGTGTGTATATTTGTGTGTGTATTTTAGTGTGTATTTTGGTGTGTATTTGTGTGTATTTTGGTGTGTATTTGTGTATTTTTGTGTATTTTAGCGTGTATTTTGGTGTGTATTTGTGTGTATTTTGGTGTGTATTTGTGTGTATTCTGGTGTGTATTTGTGTGTATTTTGGTGTGTATTTGTGTGTATTTTGGTGTGTATTTGTGTATTTTTGTGTATTTTAGTGTGTATTTTGGTGTGTATTTGTGTGTATTTTGGTGTGTATTTGTGTGTATTTGTGTGTATTCTGGTGTGTATTTGTGTATTTTAGTGTATTTTAGTGTGTATTTTAGTGTGTATTTGTGTGTATTTTGGTGTGTATTTGTGTGTATTCTGGTGTGTATTTGTGTGTATTCTGGTGTGTATTTGTGTGTATTTTGGTGTGTATTTGTGTATTTTTGTGTATTTTAGTGTGTATTTTGGTGTGTATTTGTGTGTATTTGGTGTGTATTTGTGTGTATTTGTGTGTATTCTGGTGTGTATTTGTGTATTTTAGTGTATATTTTAGTGTGTATTTGTGTGTATTTTGGTGTGTATTTGTGTGTATTCTGGTGTGTATTTGTGTGTATTTTGGTGTGTATTTGTGTGTATTTTGGTGTGTATTTGTGTGTATTCTGGTGTGTATTTGTGTATTTTAGTGTATTTTAGTGTGTATTTTAGTGTGTATTTGTGTGTATTTTGGTGTGTATTTGTGTGTATTCTGGTGTGTATTTGTGTGTATTTTGGTGTGTATTTGTGTCCTCACCAGCTGCAGCAGACTCATTGCGGTGCAGCTGCATTTGTTTTTTTGTTTTTGTTTTTCTTCGTCCAATCCCTTTGTCCAACTGGTTCTTATTGGTTCCCATTGGTTCCTATTGGTCCCTTTCAAACCCACCGTGTACAGACGGTCGCTCTCATTGGCCAAAATTTCACCCTTTGGACAGAGGATGCAGCTGCCTTTGGGGGGGTGGGTCAGTGAACTTCAGCCTTTTCTAGTTTGCTGTATCTGTATCATCATGAATTATACATAAAATTCTATTTCTTTTCTGTTGATACTTTCTATTGAATTGTACAGCTGTTTTTATGTCTTCTTCATCTATTCTTGTATTTTCAGTCTATAATTTTTGCTTTTTAATCTTGTGCACAACACTGTTTTTAATTGTACAGCTGCTTTATGTCTTTCATCTATTCTTGTATTTTATTTATTTATTTACTTATTTATTTATTTAGGTTTTCCCCTGTAAGTCACTTTGGAAAAAAGCGTCTGCCAAATGCATAATTGTAAATGTATTGAATTTTTATTTATTTATTTATTTATTTGTATTTCATCAATTTGAGCCATAAACAAAAATACCAAATACTCAATAACGGTCATATTTTTAACTCTTTAAATGACATGTTTGTAATGAAAAACAAACCATATTTTTTGATGCAAAAAAAAAAAAAAAAAAAGAATTTTGTTTTTTCCCAATATTCTACATATAAATATGAAAATGTGAATGTTTTACGTCTGGATGTTTTATTCACCGTCAATGATTTATGATAATTGACTGATTTAATTTAATCTTTTTTTTTTATGAATTATTTTTTTTCGTCTGTATCTAGGTGATAAAGTGTAAAATGTTATGATAACAAAAAACTCTTTATGTGAGTCACCTTTTAAAAACACCAGTTAATTCATAGACTTAATAAAATTAATGAGAAATAAAAGCTCATTAACGTGCTTTAGAAATAGATGTAAATGTGTCATTTCTGAGCAGGTTTTCAGAGAAAGAATTTATAGGGATGAAAATAAAACTAATTTAATTTTCAAAACCCACAGATGAAAAGGACTTGTTTTTTCCTGGTCACAAATGTCAGGTATTTTATTTTTTAATTTATTTATGAAGGACTTGTTTTTATTATTTGGCAATACTGTTGTTATTAGACCGCAATTAACAGTTTTCTTAAAACAGTTTTTTAAAAAAAAATATACATTATCTCCTTGAAGTGAGTCAGAACTAGTATTAGAGTATGAGAAAACTTCAGATTAGCTGCATCCAATATGCTTTTTTTAAAATTTATTTATTTTTCCTCTCTGTTCTTTTTGTTTTGGTTGTGAAGCGTCTTTGAGTGTCCAAAAAAGCACTATATAAGTTTGACGTATTATTGTTATTATTATTATTATTATTACTATTATTATCATTATTTCATAGTTTTCACACAGTTTATCACTTTCTGATATTGTGTTTTAAATACATGTTTCTTTGCTTCAAACATTAAACACATGTCGTCTAAATGAGTGCACGCTGTTGTAACTCCATGAAAAATAGGTTCATTAAAAAATAAAAATAAAAAATCAATCTCATTGTTTTTTTTCATGTCTAAAGATGAACAAAAACACCCAGGAAAAAAAAAAACTAAGGTTCATTTTTTTAATCTCATCTCATTTTTATCTCATCTCATTTTTAATCATTTTATCTCATCTCATTTTTATCTCATCTCATTTTTATCTCATCTCATTTTTAATCATCTTATCCAATTTTATCTCATCTCATGTCTATCTCATCTAATCTCATTCTTATCTCATCTCATCTTTATCTCATCTTATCTCATTTTTATCTCATCTCATTTCTTAAATCTCATTTTTATATCATGTCATTTTTATCTCATCTCATTTTATCTCATCTTATCTTGTTTTTTTAATCTCATTTTATATTATCTCATTTCATCTCATTTCTATCTCATCTAATCTCATTCTTATCTCATCTCATCTTTATCTCATCTTATCTCATTTTTATCTGATCTAATTTTTTATCTCATTTTTATATCACGTCATTTTTATATCATCTTATCTCATTTAATCTCATCTCATTTTTTTCTCATCTCACCTCATCTCATTTCTATCTCATCTAATCTCATTCTCATCTCATCTGTATCTTATCTCATTTTAATAAAATTAATAGATTTTTATCTAGTCTCATCTAATTTTGATTTCATCTTATCTCATTTTATCCATCTCATCTCATGAGAAATCATCTCATTTTTATCTCATCTCATTTTATCTTAACCAAAAATCCCACACATTG
Source organism: Sphaeramia orbicularis (assembly GCF_902148855.1). Taxonomy (NCBI): domain Eukaryota; kingdom Metazoa; phylum Chordata; class Actinopteri; order Kurtiformes; family Apogonidae; genus Sphaeramia; species Sphaeramia orbicularis. The sequence goes on along the minus strand of NW_021941495.1, from coordinate 383,650 downwards.
AAGTAGACAATACAGTCATATTTCTCATAATTCATACATCAAAGGGTTAAGACTTTTTATGACTTTTTAAGGGAACCCTGATAAAACCAGGAAACTGCCCTTAAACCTGGCCTCGTTACCTCTAGTTTACCCCCATTAAAAGTGTTCTGTTTAATTTCTCAGGTTCCAAATGCAGTTCTGGGTCGAAAGTCTAAACCTAATCTGTGTCTTTGATGAGGAAATAAGTGGACGGAGTATCCAGCCAAAGTACGCACATTTAAAACATTTACAACATTTACAACACACACATGAAGCCAAAGCAGACATGTTCGGTTTGTTCTGCTCAGCTCTTTGAACTCTACGACTACAACCGTCATCAATTACATGAATGAGAACATTTTAGCCAAAGAACACAAGGCTGGTCCATGTACTGGAGGTCCGACCCACTCTAACTGCACCAACGCTTCAGAGTTTTAACAGACTAGTACATGAAGTGTGTCTTGTATATTATATGTTGTCTGTTCTATGGATGTTTGTTTGTTTGTTTTTTCACAGTACGTTTTTGGAGGTTCACCCAAATTTCACTGAAAGGAGAAACAATGATTATAAAGTCTATTATGTCACCTAGTCTTATCTCATGTCCCCTCATCTCATTTGATCTCATCTTATTTCATTTTTATCTTATCTCATCTCCTCCCTATCTCATCTAATTTTTTCTCATCTCATCTTTATCTCATCTTATCTCATGTTTTATCTTATCTTATTTTATCTCATCTTATCTCATCTCATTTTATATCATCTTATCTCCTTTTTATATTATCAAATTTTATCTAATCTTATCTCATTTTTATATAATCTTACCACATTTTATCTAATCTCATTTTATCTCATCTTATCTCATTTTTATCTTATTTTATCTCATCTTATCTCATTTTTATCTAATCTCATCTCATCTCATTTTATCTCATCTCATTCTTAGCTCATCTCACCTGTATCTCATCTTATCTCATTTTGTCTCATCTTTTTTTCATCTCATCTCATCTTATCTCATTTTTATCTCATCTTATCTCATCACATTTTTATCTAATCTCACCCCATTCGTATCTCATCTTTATCTCATCTTGCCTCATTTTTATCTTATTTCATTTTATCTAATCTCATTCTTATCTCATCTGTATCTCATCTTATCTCCTTTTTATCTCATTTTAATTTAAAAAAATATACATTTTTATCTAGTCTCATCTAATTTTGATCTCATCTTACCTTGTTTTATCTCATTGCATTTTATCCATCTCATCTTATCTTATCTCATCAGAAGTCATCTCATTTTATCTCACCTTATCATATCTTAAGTGAAAATCGCACATATTGAAGTAGACAGTACAGTCATATTTCATCAGTCGAGTCATAATGAGTTCTTTGTTTTTCATTTGTCTCGTCTCATCCTTCATTCTAATTAGACATGTACTCGTTTTTTTTTCAGGTCTTAGTGTTGCCGTAGACAACCGGGAAAGGAAAACTAACCACATCCATCAACGTTCAAAGGTTCTTACTAATCATCTCTTTCCTCTTTCTTATCACTCAGTGGCTTTTCGCTCTCAGACTCAGATGAATTCCAGGCTTTATGTGATCCCAGACCCACTGGATTCATCCACATTTCACATCATTAATACATTAATACGATAAGACTCTCCACATTCTACCAGTTCCAGTCATGCATACGAATAAGCCTGAGAACAGGTTCTAATGCCTTTATACTCATACTTTATAATCAGGAGTGTCCAGCATACGGTCCGTGGGCCAAAACCGGCCGCCAAGAGTCCGATCCATCCCATAAAATACAGACATCAGACTGAAGATATGAACATATAAGGATGTTGAACTGCTTTTAGTTCAGGTTCCACATTCAGACCAATGCCATCTAAAGTAACATAACGACAATAATAAGAGGCACAATACTATGAAAATTATACTTATTTTTCTGAAGAAATGTCAGTTTTTTCTGGTTATTCATATGTTTTTTGTGGAAGGAGAGTTTGTAAATGTAAATATTTTTATAATTTAATGAAAGGTTTATCGCACTGAAAGAGAAAAACTTGGAATTATTTATAGATTATTATGTTACTATTTTACTGATCTGATCAACTGGAGATCACTCACAGACAGACAGACAGACAGACAGACAGACAGATAGATATTGCTTTGATATTGCCATTATATTGCTGTGATATTGCAGTATTATTGCCAGGATATTGTCACGATATTGCTACAATATTGGTGTGATATTGCCATGACATTGCCGTGACATTACCATGATATTACTGGGATATTACCATGAATGTAATATTTGCCTTAAATATTTTTCCTGACCAGTGGTGGATATTCATAGATAATAATCCTAAAATGAATTACTTCAATGATATCTGGTACCTGCAGTTCTAATGTGGACCAGTTCATGCACCCACACAAACCCTGGAAATGACAGTCCGTGCATTAACATGACAACTTTTATTCCTGGTTTAATCTGATTAAAGGTTAGATCCTATTTCAGATGCCCATGTAAACACCTTATTCCAGTTGAAAAAGAAAAGTTCGGAATAAATTTGAATCTGAATAAAGTCACTGGTTTAATCCCCTTTTTATTCCGACCTAAATTCTTCCTGGACATGTAAACCCTTTATTCCGTTTGGACTTTATTCCTTCCATTCTGCACATGTTCATTGTTTTGTCCTGTCTCCATGACGCACACATTCTGCGCTGGCGGAAGAATATGCACTGCAGTCTAGTCTTCCCAAAGCGTTCCAGTGGGCTATTCTGATGGGATCTACCAGCCTGGAAAACCCTGAAGGAAGAGTTCACCACCTGTTTTTTTATTAATTCATTCGTCATGCACTAATGAGTTCGATAAGTGGGCTAAACAGTTTGCGCTGCAGTGCACCGACTGACTTGTTCTCGCAGCCCTTCTGTTAGCTTAGCCTAGCTTAGCATAATGGCTTCATTCCTACGGTCAGACGTAGCCAGGCTTTTATAGGCAATTCATAGTATTTTATGAGTGATTTTGTGAAATTCAATTCTCCCTAATCATTCCTTTAGTCCGCTGGGGTCAATATGATCACAAACTGAGGCTCAGATCATGGCCATGTGACTTACCGCGGTAATAAAATCTGGGGAAATAAAAACTACTGCAAAGCTAAAACGGTAAAGCAAAGTTAATTTAGCGCATGCATCCCTTCCAACAAAAAGATTTTCCAACTTCCGTCAACACAACAGTCCCAAGATTGTATGAGTGCAGTAAGTCACAGATCTAAAGAAATAATTAGGGAGAATCAGATTTCACAAAATCACAGACAAAAGACGACAAATCACCTTTAAAAAACTGGCTACGTGTGACCATGGGAATGCACTGACTGTGCTAAGCTAAGCTAACAGAAGGGCTGCGAGAACCGAATAAACATTTTTCATGTAAACCTTTATTCAGGTTTAACATTTCCATGTAAACAGAAGAGAAGATACTTTAGTTCTGGATTAATTTCTTCTGGAAAAATAAATCGGATTTAAAAAAACATCATGTAACCGTACCCAGTGTTCCATCAACCTGTGAACCTCAGTGAAGGGAACCTCCGCACACAGGACCCTGAGGAACCCCCGTTCTATCAGGGCTGGCATCCGTCAGGTGAGGCCTGCCGACCGTTGACATGTTGTGAAAGGTTGGAATGGGACGCCCCCCCCCAACCAGCTGATGCGCTGTCAGATAAGCCCCTTCCTGTGACACCTGGGCTGACAGACGTAAACACAGTCAGACCTTCATCCATCAAACCTTCACATGTGGTTTCAGTCGGAGCCTCCACCATTAGGTTTCCCATCAGCCCCTCCTGCATCTGTCATCTGTACGCAGAACCCACACACACTCCTACAGTTTAAAATACGACAGCGAGGACAGCGGTCCGAACAAAAACTGCACACATCTGTCCTTCAGTTCATCCGTCCTGTGACAGACGTGGAGTTAAAGCTGTTATTTAAATGTACCGTTAGCAGGAGGACAGAAGCATCATATCTGTGCACCAGGCTTCCATCCACTCTGATGAGACAGTTCCAAACCTGCGACCAAAACAGCTTATATGTGATCCGCATCCAACAACTAATACTGTTTATCAGGAAACTGAAGAACGACTGTTGAATGAGCTGAATCTGATGTTTGCACGTGACGTGAACTGTACTGGGACAAACTGACCCAAATCAATCAGTCAGTTCAGTCAGTCCATCAGTCTGTCCGTCTGCCTACCTACGTCACATTTCAATGACGTAAAGGTCGGATAAATGCGACCTGACCGTTCAGACTGAAGTCATATTGGAGAATATCAGATCTGGATCAGATTTAGGACCACATATGAAAGTGGTCTGGATTAGATTTAGGACCACAAATAAAAGTGGTCTGGATTAGATTTAGGACCACATACGAAAATGGTCTGGGTCAGATTTAGGACCACATATGAAAGTGGTCTGGGTCAGATTTAGGACCACATACGAAAGTGGTCTGGGTCAGATTTAGGACCACATACAAAAGTGGTCTGGGTCAGATTTAGGACCACATATGAAAGTGGTCTGGGTCAGATTTAGGACCACATATGAAAGTGGTCTGGGTCAGATTTAGGACTACATATGAAAGTGGTCTGGATAAGATTTAGGACCACATATGAAAGTGGTCTGGGTCAGATTTAGGACCACATATGACAGTGGTCTGGGTCAGATTCGTGCTGTACCAAATCAGATCCAGGTCACATATGGGTCTAAACCCTGGTCCAGACTGTAGGCAGATGCTGTCTCCTCCTGATGGGATGTTTTTTTCTCCACCTAATTCCATCCATCACCTGAGGACCGTCTCTCCTAACTCGGCACGTGTCAGAGGCACAGTGTTTTTTCCACCGCTGGGTGTAAATGCAATTTTCAAGATGGCTTCTTCTTATGGAAGTAAATCTGTGTCATCAGATTTTGATTTATAAAAGCTGTTGAATTTGTAGCACTGATTTCTTTTTTTTTCTGCACTGAAATTAAGTATCTGAATTTATTGCATCTGAATTTTTTTATTTTAAATTTATGTACATAGTTGAATTCAGAGAAACAATTCAGATACTTAATTTCAGTGCAAAAAGTTCAGATACTTAATTTCAGCGCAAAAAAAATTCAGATACTTTATTTCAGTGCAAAAAAAAAAAAAATCAGATACTTAATTTGAGTGCAAAAAAAAATTCAGATACTTAATTCAGTGCAAAAAAAAAAAAAAATCAGATACTTAATTTCAGTGCAAAAAAAAAAAAAAAATCAGATACTTAATTTCAGGGCAAAAAAAAAAAATCCAGATACTTAATTTCAGTGCAAAAAAAATTTCAGTGCTACAAATTCAATGTCTTCTATAATTCAAAATCTGATGACACAGATTTACTTCCACATCTTCTTCTTCTTCTTCCAGGATGGCTATGTTGTTGTCGTCGTTGTCTGAAGTGAATTAACTGCTCTGCTTCTCCTTCTCCTTCTTCTTCTTCTTCTCCTCCTCCTCTTCTTCTTCTTCCAGGATGGCTGTGTTGTTGTTGTCGTCGTCTGAAGTGAATTAACTGCTCTGCTTCTCGGGGCTGACAGCTCGATTGGCCGTCTGCTTCTCTGACTCAGTCTTTGTGAAAGGTGTGGGCAGCCTCAAGGCTTCGCAATCACACTCCATTCTCTTGTCCTTCAGGGAAGTCCCAGCGAGCCCCCCCCCTCTTGATTAAAGCTCGGCTGTGACTGACTGGTCCAATCGGAGCCCTGCCGGCCTCACCACAGCTGGAATTACTCAGCTGCTCAGCCTCTGGTTATCTGACTGACAGATAACCTGAGGAACTGGGACACGGGTAGGTATTAAACAACTCTGTGGCCTGTTGGATTTCCAGCCTATGGGGACAGGTTCAGTCTGGCTTCAAGACTATCCTGACTAACCCTGGATCGGATGGGCCCGGCGGACTCAATCACCTGTTACCTCAGGCGCCCCCCCGCAGATGTCACCATATAAACGACTTTTCTGAGCTGAGAAGAGCATCATTTAAACATGGATTCACTTCCACCTGCAGACTGGATGAAACCTAAAAACAGGACCAACGGACCCGGATCGAATCCTTAAACAGTTAGGGCCTGATTTACTAAAGGTTTGCACATGTAAAAATATGTGCAAACTTGACTGCGCACGCAAAAACACATTGAAGCTAATCTACTAACAGGGCGCACAGAGGTTTGCGCCTCTCAAAGTAGCTCGCGCAACCCATTTAGCGTGTTTGCCCTGATGAATATGCAATACGGGCGTTTCTGCCAGAACGCGCAAAATTATTGGGAGGAGTAAATGCAAATATTTATTTAGCGCGTGCAATGTGATTTACCAAACCTGAAACTGATTGCGGTGGCTGATTTTGTGTCTATATTTCGTGCGTCTGAAAGGCAGGTTTGGACTTCGCACAAAACTGGCTGCAGTCGTCGTGGCGAGGAGGAGGCATAGACACAACGCAGAGAACCGATCTGTTCTGATCACATCAACATTTTTGGAATGACGGAAGAAAAAAATAAATAATTTGAGACATATGGGCCCCCCACTTTATGGGTCTGCCCCCCACGCCTGGTTCCACCAGTGGCACATCACCATTAGACCAGGACCAATCTCTCTCTCTCGCCCGCACACACAAGGGAGGCCGAACGGGAGGGGTTCCAGCGCTGCACAACACACACACACACACACACACACACTGTTGTGACTGGGCTCCTGAACCTTCTATATAAACACTGGTGTGGAGGGTTTTCACTCATGCCCACAGACTTGAAAGTTTTCGTTCACCTTACAGAGCGACATGAAGAGGGAAGGTATTTATTTCACTAATAACACACTTCACCACTGATAAACAACAACAGAGAAATACCTAGTGTGGAAAAAGAACAACTTCATATTTCTGAGTGCTGGTGTATCCCAGAGCAGTTTATACAGCATACTGTTTCCATGACGACAACCAGTAGCGCACGCAAAATCCTCATTTAATTAGGGCGGTCTCCAAGACTTTGCGCCTGTTGTCATTTGTGCAGGCAATCTTAGTTGATCACCCCTGACACCCAAATCAAGAGCACGTGCATATTTTAGTGCGAGTAAGCACATTTGTGCCTGTCATTTGTGATCTTAGTAACTCAGGCCCTTAGTGTTCAACACTAAAAAGACTTTAGCAGATTTACCTGAAAAACTACATCATTCATAGGTGTGATTGGACAAAGGACAAAAAAGGACACATACGGTGCAGCTACTGGGGGTGCAACGGTACGGGTAAGTCCACAGTTCGGTCCGGACTGTGGTTTTAAGTCCACGGTTTGGGTTCAGGTTCAGTATGTGTTTTGTGGGTAAACAGAACTGTTTTTGTTTTCTCCCAAAATTATATATATATATATATATATATATATATATATGTATTTATATGCTTGTCAGAAAAAAAAATAATTTCACAGTAGGAACAAAGGGGGGGGGGACAGAGAGGGAGGGAGGGAGAGAGAGAGAGAGAGAGGCTGATCTGAGGTCAGTACAGCAGAAGAACAGGGTAGGACCCCCACCCCCACCCCCCCAGGCCACATGTACCAGGTCTTTGATGTAGACGGACTGAAATCAGAGCTGGATCATGTGATCATGTGGCCCTGAGGATCGAACATATGGATGCATCATGGCTGACAGGAGAGCAGAAGGGGCGGGGGGGGCTGATCTATGGGTTAGACACCTCAGCTGTATGATGACAGATGCCCCGCCCACATTCCAACTTGCTAATGTAGCTGCAAAACAAAAAACTGTAAACCTACAGTAACCTAGGATGGAAATGTCACTGGTGTCACATGAAAGAAATTTAGAGAAAGAAATTTTAAAATCAGCCATGGATAAAAAAAAAAACAACAACAAAAAAAACAAAAAAACAATGTTTTTACATTATTTGGTTCATTTGGTTAATTATTTTCTTTGTTTTGTTGATTATTTTGTTGATTTTTGTAGATTTTTTAAAATTATTTGGTTAATTTTGTTGATGTCTTTTATTTTGTTGATTATTTTGGCCTTTTTCATTCATTTTGTTGATTAATTTGGTCTTTTTTGTTCATTATTTAAAATTATGTGGTTTATTTTGTTGAATATTTTTGGTCTTTTTACTCATTTTGTTGATAATTTTGTTAATTTTTGTTAATTTTTTTAAATTATGTGGTTCATTTTGTTGATTATTTTCTAATTTTGTTGAGATTTTCTTCATTTTTGTTCATATTTTTTATATTTTAATTTTTTTTTTAATTATTTGGTTCTTTTTGTTGATTTTTTTTTTCTTCATTTTGTTGATTATTTTGGTCTTTTTTACTCATTGACTTCCTACTCATCTCAGATCCATCCTCCAGGACTGGAAATTCAGTCATTTTAGAAACAAAGATAATAACTGAACCCAAACTAACCAATGCACTGATATTTATCCCGTAATATAAAACACTATCCTGACATTAGTCCTTATTGTTTGTATCTCAGACCACTGTTCACATAATTTCCTGACTCGTCCCATATATGTCCAAAAGTATGTGGACACGTTTCTTTTCTATGAGGCTAACGACATGCTCGTTGATTACAACCTCAGATCATTAAATGACACTTTTCATTAATTAAAAACCACAAAACAACCAGTACAGGTCCCCTAATGACCCCGCCCCCTCCTCCAGCGTCAATCAAACAAAGGCCACAGTTCCAATCAGATGCATTATGTGCAGGACATGTGATCCGTGGTCTATTTTTACAGCGGCAGAGGGGACGACAGCGGCCCCCCTCCAGGGAAAACACATATACTGTATATATATGTGTGCACGTTCTGTCACATCAAAGCCTCGCCGCTATGTCGCTATGTGTGCTAAACTAGCTCACATACTTGGATAATTCACATCAGCGCGCCTTCATACTGTAACCCCCCCCCCCCCCACTGTGTTTCTGTAAACACAGGAGGCTGACTGTCAGATGTAGATGGTCTTTGTCTGTTGTTGTTCCATTGTTTTACTCAGATGAGCTCAGAACGAACCTGTTTACAGTCAACACTTTAGGGACTTGAAGTGGGTTTGGCATGTACAAAGTGAAAGCACAAAAAGGTGAGGTCATCGAAAAACACACCCAACAACACACTAACCGGTAGAAAGGATGCATTAGACCAGTGTTTTTCAACTCTGGGGTCGCCTGAAATTTCTATTAAGTGATAAATAATAAAGGAAAAATCACTACGAAAAAAAGATATGATGAGTTGAGAGAGACAATCATGATATATAACAGACAAACTGTGAGTCTGAAACTGAAGCACTGTGGTTCTGTTTCTCTGTGGTTCTGTTTGTGTGGTTCTGTTTCTCTGTCGTTCTGTTTATAATAAAGTTCCAGTTAGTTATTATCTTTTAATTATAGTTTTTTTATTTATTTCAGTTAACAAAAATGTTTTTTACAATTCTAGTTTTGGTCATTTGGTTAGTTTTCGTTAATGATAATAACCTTGGTCTGAACATAACTCCCTTATTCTGGTGGACTTACCGAGCAGCTGGACTCCCCGGGTCAGCCCGTAGACGTCGATCAGAGCCCACAGAGGTTCTGCGATACGGACACCACTGAAGAACAACATGGGACTGGACTGGTTTATGCGGTAGAAAACCCGACCCTTCTTGTCGACCCAAAAGGCGATAACGTTGCCCTCGTCGGCAAACTCCTCGGGCAGCGCCTTGGCCCAGAAGCCGCTCTGGGACACCAGGTCCGGGCAGGCATACTTGGGCAGGTTCTCCGGGTTGATCCTGGACGGGTCTTTGGAGGTGAAGCCCAGACGCAGAGCTCCACTCCAGCAGCACTGCTTTTTAGTGATCTAAGAAGAGCACAACCACAAATGACCAGATTTGGACACTGTTATGCATATGGTTAGACTCAGAGCATAATCGCCTATGTCACAGGTGACAAACATGCAGCCCAGGGGCCAAATCTGGCCTGTAGAATGAAATATACTGAAGATATTAACAATCAATGGTGTAAAAATCACTATCACTACGACCGTTGACAGACTAAACTGTCCCAGACTTTCAGATTAAACTGTCCCAGACTTTCAGATTAAACTGTTCCAGACTTTCAGACTAAACTGTCCCAGACTTTCAGACTAAACTGTCCCAGACTTTCAAACTAAACTGTCCCAGACCTTCAGACTAAACTGTCCCAGACCTTCAGACTAAACTGTCCCAGACCTTCCCAGACTAAACTGTCCCAGACTTTCAGACAAAACTGTCCCAGACCGTCAGACTAAACTGTCCCAGACCTTCAGACTAAACTGTCCCAGACCTTCAGACTAAACTGTCCCAGACCTTCCCAGACTAAACTGTCCCAGACCTTCCCAGACTAAACTGTCCCAGACTTTCAGACAAAACTGTCCCAGACTGTCCCAGACTAAACTGTCCCAGACCTTCAGACTAAACTGTCCCAGACTGTCAGACTAAACTGTCCCAGACCTTCAGACTAAACTGTCCCAGACTTTCAGACTAAACTGTCCCAGACCTTCAGACTAAACTGTCCCAAACCTTCAGACTAAACTGTCCCAGACCTTCAGACTAAACTGTCCCAGACTTTCAGACAAAACTGTCCCAGACTGTCAGACTAAACTGTCCCAGACCTTCAGACTAAACTGTCCCAGACTGTCAGACTAAACTGTCCCAGACCTTCAGACTAAACTGTCCCAGACCTTCAGACTAAACTGTCCCAGACTGTCAGACTAAACTGTCCCAGACCTTCAGACTAAACTGTCCCAGACCTTCAGACTAAACTGTCCCAGACCTTCAGACTAAACTGTCCCAGACCTTCAGACTAAACTGTCCCAGACTTTCAGACTAAACTGTCCCAGACTTTCAGACTAAACTGTCCCAGACCTTCAGACTAAACTGTCCCAGACTGTCCCAGACTAAACTGTCCCAGACTTTCAGACTAAACTGTCCCAGACCTTCAGACTAAACTGTCCCAGACCTTCAGACTAAACTGTCCCAGACTTTCAGACTAAACTGTCCCAGACTTTCAGACTAAACTGTCCCAGACCTTCAGACTAAACTGTCCCAGACCTTCAGACTAAACTGTCCCAGACTTTCAGACTAAACTGTCCCAGACCTTCAGACTAAACTGTCCCAGACTTTCAGACTAAACTGTCCCAGACCTTCAGACTAAACTGTCCCAGACTTTCAGACTAAACTGTCCCAGACCTTCAGACTAAACTGTCCCAGACCTTCAGACTAAACTGTCCCAGACTTTCAGACTAAACTGTCCCAGACCTTCAGACTAAACTGTCCCAGACTTTCACACATTCAGTACCTTGAGGCGGACTTGTTCACACAGTGCAATGGGCCTGTTGCTGAAGGTGATGGCATTGCAGAAACTGGCCTGTCTCTTGACTGTTTTCTGAGTCGCGTCCATTACGATCTGGGACCCTTTGGCATTGGGATGGAAGAGGAGGGGGCTGACGGGGAGGGGCCCACCCATGCTGCCACACTGGATGGGGAGGCACCTCTTGGGTTTGTGGTGACATCGGTGGGACGTGGACGGGAATGGTCCACCGAGGGAGTCTGGGAAAACAACAGGAGCAACGAGTGTTATCCACTGCACCACCGTATTGCCCCCCCCCCCCAAAAAAAATGTATTATCAATATGATAATTAACCAAATATACATAAATAAATGTGCAAAAACTGTTATTAGTGTTATTAAAATACTGTGGTTTGAACCAAATCACTCCATTTGAACTTCCTAACTAGACTAAATATCCCAAGATGCACGGCACCTTCCATTCCCATCATGCTTTGTGGCTCCTGGCCAACAGCAGGGGTTGGACCGCCTCCATAATTAGAGCTCCAGCAGCCTGATTAAAATGACTTAATTAATATTCAGACACAAACAAATGGAAACTGTTGGCTCTGAGTCCCATTAGCACTGAGGCTGAAATACAACAGATGTTAAAGCTCCACCAGTGGGTTTACAGTCCACCAGTGGGTATACAGGTCCACCAGTGGGTTTACAGGTCCACCAGTGGGTTTAAAGCTCCACCAGTGGGTTTACAGTCCACCAGTGGGTTTACAGTTCACCAGTGGGTTTAAAGCTCCACCAGTGGGTTTAAAGCTCCACCAGTGGGTTTACAGGTCCACCAGTGGGTTTAAAGCTACACCAGTGGGCTTACAGTCCACTATACAGAGTCCATTTAGTACTTAGACTACTTATGTATCGCTATTGTAAGTACTGTTACTATTATCACTGTATTGTCAGGTTTAAATCCCATGATTATATATATATATATATATATATACACACATATGTATATACACACACATACACACACACACTATATTGCCAAAACCATTGGCTCACCGATCTAAATAATCAGAATCAGGTGTTCCAATCCCTTCCATGGCCACAGGTGTATAAAATCCAGCACCTAGGCATGCAGACTGCTTTTACAAACATTTGTGACAGAATGGGTCGCTCTCAGGAGCTCAGTGAATTCCAGTGTGGAACTGTGATAGGATGCCACCTGTGCAACAAATCCAGTTGTGAAATTTCCTGGCTCCTAAATATTCCACAGTCAACTGTCAGCTGTATTATAAGAAAGTGGAAGTGTTTGGGAACGACAGCAACTCAGCCACTAAGTGGTAGGCCACGTAAACTGACAGAACGGGGTCAGTGGATGCTGAGGCGCATAGTGCGAAGAGGTCACCAACTTTCTGCAGAGTCAATGGCTACAGACCTCCAAACTTCATGTGGCCTTCAGATTAGCTCCAGAACAGTGCGCAGAGAGCTTCATGGAATGGGTTTCCGTGGCCGAGCAGCTGCATCCAAGCCATACATCAGCAAGTGCAATGCAAAGCGCCGGATGCAGTGGTGTAAAGCACGCCGCCACTGGACTCTAGAGCAGTGGAGGCGCCTTCTCTGGAGTGACCAATCGCGCTTCTTCATCTGGCAATCTGATGGATGGGTCTGGGTTTGGTGGTCGCCAGGAGAACGATACTTGTCGGACCGCATTGTGCCAAGTGTAAAGTTTGGTGGAGGGGGGATTATGGTGTAGGGTTGTTTTTCAGGAGCTGGGCTTGGCCCCTTAGTTCCAGTGAAAGGAACTGGGAATGCTTCAGCATACCAAGACATTTTGGACAATTCCACGCTCCCAACTTTGTGGGAACAGTTTGGAGCTGGCCCCTTCCTCTTCCAACATGACTGTGCACCAGTGCACAAAGCAAGGTCCATAAAGACATGGATGACAGAGTCTGGTGTGGATGAACTGGACTGGCCTGCACAGAGTCCTGACCTCAACCCCATAGAACACCTTTGGGATGAATTAGAGCGGAGACTGAGAGCCAGGCCTTCTGTCCAACATCAGTGTGTGACCTCACAAATGCGCTTCTGGAGGAAAAGTCAAAAATTCCCATGAACACACTCCTAAACCTTGTGGACAGCCTTCCCAGAGGAGTTGAAGCTGTTATAGCTGCAAAGGGTGGACCCACGTCAGATTGAACCCCATAGACTAGGAATGGGATGGCACTGAAATTCATATGTGAGTCAAGGCAGGTGAGTGAATACTTTTGGCAATATAGTGTATATGTATGTCCATCCATCCATTATCTGCCACTTTATCACAGGGGTAACAGTCTAAGCAGGGTTGCCCAGACTTCCCTCTCCTCAGACTCCTCCTCCAGCTCTTCCGGGGGGACCCCGACGTGTTCCCAGTCCAGCCCACAGACATAGTCTCTCCAATGTGTCCTAGGTTTTCCCTGAGGTCTCCTCCCAGTGGGACATGCCTGAACACCTCCCCAGGGAGGCATCTGAAACAGATGTCCGATCCACCTCAGCTGGTTCCTCTGGATGTGGAGGAGCAGCGGCTCTACTCTGAGCTCCTCCCCCTATCCCTAAGGGTGCGCCCACCCACCCTAAGGAGGAAACTCATTTGGACCGCTTTTATCCGGGATCTGGTCCTTTTGGTCATGACCCAAAGCTGATGACCATCGGTGAGGGTAGGAGATTTTATATATATATATATATATATATATATATATATATATATATATATATATATATATATATATATATATATATATATATATGTGTGTGTGTGTGTGTGTGTGTGTGTGTGTGTGTGTGTGTGTGTGTGTATAATAAATAATTGGTGCCAAATACAGTTCTTCATCTTTTCATGGTCATCAGATATGACCGTATTTGGACGTTCAGAGGCTTTGTATTTACCGTGGAAACACCGTCATCTTCTCCAACATTGATTCCCCAGTCAAACCCATGGAGTTGGATCAATGACAGTGGATGGACACACTGGGTTTATGTTCAGTTCATGACAGATTGGACCGAAAAAGACACTGTTTATTCAGTTTGATCTGTTTCTGATAAAGAACCACTGAGTTTACATGAACATCTAAATTAAATAGAGGAAAATATATGATTTACAGTGAAAAATGCTAAATACAGAGGATCATATGAAACTGAAACAGAAGTAGAACTGGGTCTGACTGGGTTCAAATCATCAGTGTGACTTTTGGATTTGATGGGACGGATTGGACCCATTGGTGGTCGGTGTCAGATAGAAAAGTGACACCCCCATGGGAAAGTGACCCCCCAGTGGAAAAGTGACCCGTGGGCCATTTTTCTGTCATCGAATTCTGACCCCCCCTTATGGAAAAATGACCCACCCCCAATTTTCCCAAAATTCTATGGGGTGTGTCCTTTATCCATACTAGTACAGTGACCCAGGGGTCAGGTTACCACGGGCTCAGAACTGTATCTGACCTCCTGTCTGCCCCCCCCGGTCTGCCCCCCCCCCGGTCTATAAATCCAACTGTGAGTATAACTGTGGTGTCAGTTCAGTTTGTGGGCTTTGACTGCTTTTACACTTGTTTTCATCTCAGGGGTTGGTCTGCTTTAACAGATGAACCCATTCACGTGGCTAATGGATGGAAGCGTATGCCATGGCGGCGGCGGCGGCGGCGGCGGCGGCGGCGGCGGCAGGTGTCCTGTGGAGTTCTGATAAGACGGTCTAGCTCCGGCTGCTTTGTGTCCTCTGTGGGGGGGTCTTTGTGTGTTTATCTGCTAATGACCCCTCCAGGTTTTTTCAGCCCGTTCCAGCGTCTCCTGTTGGACGTGGCTCCGCCCCCAGAGCCTCATCGTGGCCTTTTGTCTTAGACGCAGCCGCGGTGGTGGTTGAATGTGGTCGGAGCAGATGGAGTTGAATGCATTAGCGGCTTCTAAAGAGGCGCAGCTGCTGAATTCATGTTCCTTAGCAACCGCTGGTATCTAAGGGTCCGGATCACAACAGGTGTTGGCTCTGGGCCGCAACACACATGCCCTTTATTTACAGTTCGACAGTCTGAGCTTTTACAGCCAACCGTCTGGGGCCTTTATATAAACAAACACCACCATAAACAACATTCAACCATGACCCTGACATACAATAAAAAATATATAATAAAATAATAAAACTGCTCCATCAGTGAGACTGGACAGTTTAAACCAAGGTTCTCAAACTCCTGTTCTTTCAGGTTCCACATTCAGCCTGATTTGATCTGCAGTGGACCAAACCAGTAGAATAAAAACAGAATAACCTAAAAATAATGACAACTACAAATTTATGTCTGTGTTTTAGTGCAAAAATCCCCCGTTAAATTATGAAAATACTTACTTTTATAAACTATCCAAATAAAAAAGATGTGAATAACCTGAAAAAACGGAAATTTCTTGAGAAAAATCAATGCAATTTTAACAATATTCTGCCTCAACTTAAAAATATTGGGGAAAAAAATAATAATGACAAATATAAATGTTTCACTTTGTTTTAGTAGGGAAAAAAAACAACATTACATGAAAATATTAACATTTATACACTATCCTCAAAAACATGAATAATCTGAAAAAATACGAACATGGAAAGTCTTCAGGGTAATCAGTGTAATTTTACCAATATTCTGCCTTTTATTAATTATTTTGTGTATTTTTTGTATTGCACATGTGTAAATGTTAAACTGAGACATAATATTGTTAAAATTACACTCATTTTTCTTAAATTTCATGCTATGCACATTTTTTAAAGGATAGCTTGTAGGTACTTAGTTTAGAAATGTTTTCATCATGTAATTTTACTTTTTTAGCAAAAATATGAATAATCTGAACAAATATGAGCAACTTCAAATGTCTTTAAAGAAGTGAGTGTAATTTAAATATATTTAAATTATAAAAGTGTGGTAATCAAACACGGTTATCATGATAATTAGAATTTAAATGGTAACACTAACTGTTTGATATTTTACCGCCGTTTATCGTTAGACTGATAATCGTTACATCCCATTACCTCAGTATTCCAAATGTGTGTGTGTGTGTGTGTGTGTGTGTTATCTGTCAGTAGTAGTAATGCCTCTAACGGCCTGGAAGGAGTCGTTTCACCAAAGGTCAACCATGTCTGATTATGAACAAACACGGTGAACAGCTTGTATTCCTCTGGTCCCAGTCTGTCTATGAGGTCTGTACCCACTGACACCAGCAGATACACCACACTACCATCACTCATCACAGTACGACGACGCCACCGCCACGGCTAATACCTGCCACAGCCCAGGGAACAGGAAGCGAATCTGTCACCGTTTCATTTGGACCACAACCATGGGAGCCAGGTGACTGCTGTGTGTGTGTGTGTGTGTGTGTGTTATGTTGTGTAACTGAGCATGTGCATGTGTGTTGTGTATCTGTGCATGTGTGTGTTGTGTATCTGTGCGTGTGTGTGTTGTGTATCTGTGCGTGTGTGTGTTGTGTATCTGTGCGTGTGTTGTGTATCTGTGCATGGGTTGTGTTGTGTATCTGTGCATGTGTGTGTTCTGGTGTGTGTGTGTGTGAGTTGTCTGTGTTGTGAATCTGTGCATGTGTGTGTTCTGGTGTATGTGTTGTGTATCTGTGCATGTGTTATGTATCTGTGCATGTGTTGTGTATCTGTGCATGTGTATGTGTGTTGTGTATCTGTGCATTTGTTGTGTATCTGTGCATGTGCGTGTGTTGTGTATCTGTGCATGTGCGTGTGTTGTGTATCTGTGCATGTGTTGTGTTGTGTATCTGTGCATGTGTTGTGTATCTGTGCATGTGTGTTGTGTATCTGTGCATGTGTGTGTGTGTTGTGTATCTGTGCGTGTGTGTGTGTGTGTTGTGTATCTGTGCATGTGTTGTGTATCTGCGTATGTGTTGTGTATCTGAGTATGTGTTGTGTATCTGAGTATGTGTTGTGTATCTGTGCATGTGTGTGTTGTGTATCTGTGCATGTGTGTGTTGTGCATCTGTGCATGTGTTGTGTATCTGCGTATGTGCATGTGTGTGGTGTATCTGTGCATGTGTGTGTATCTGCGTATGTGTTGTGTATCTGAGTATGTGTTGTGTATCTGTGCATGTGTGTGTTGTGTATCTGTGCATGTGTTGTGTATCTGCGTATGTGCATGTGTGTTGTGTATCTGTGCATGTGTGTGTATTTGTGCATGTGTTGTGTATCTGTGCATGTGTGTGTATTTGTGCATGTGTTGTGTATCTGTGCATGTGTGCATGTGTGTGTGTGCGTCCTCATTCCTCTCCATCCAACAGCTCAGTGGTTTACTGTGTCAATAGGATTTTATAGGTCGGTGGAAACTGCAAATATTTGCTCGACCAAATGACTTCCTGGTTCAAGGGAACGATGGAAGAACATGAGAGCAGGTTCAACTGTAAACACTGCAGCACGCTGTACAGGCAAGGAATTATGGGTATTTACACCCTCTACCTTAAATTATATTACACACACACACACATATATATATATACACATACATATATATATGTATTTTCTCTCTCTCTCTCTCTCTCTCTCTCTCTCTCTCTCTCTCTCTCTCTCTCTCTCTCTCTCTCTCTCTCTCTCTCTCTCTCTCTCTCTCTCTCTCTCTCTCTCTCTCTCTCTCTCTCTCTCTCTCTCTCTCTCTCTCTCTCTCTCTCTCTCTCTCTCTCTCTCTCTCTCTCTCTCTCTCTCTCTCTCTCTCTGATGTGTCACTGATGATGTCTCTTACACATTGAACATGAACAGTCTTGGACTGATTGGAGCTTCTGTTAATACTAGTTCACATCACCGTTGAAGACAGAAGTCAAATATGCTTGTATAGGATCTGTTCTGGTGTTTGGTGTGGATCATGTGTGATGACACATACAGTCCACTAAACAGCACAACACTAAACTACACACTACAAACTAAACTACACAACACTAAACTACACACTACAAACTACACAACATTAAACTACACAACACTAAACTACACACACCTTTATTATCTTTACCTCAAACAGTGACTTTCTTTATGTTTTAAACACACAAACATGTACAGTAACAGTTCTCAGTAACACCCCCCCCCCCATTATCACACCATGTACAACCACAAGGTTAATGTTAATATGTAAATAACATTTAAGTTTAAGTCTATATGTACTTATATAAAAAAAACAAATTTATTATTTTTCTCTTCTTTGTTATTTTTCACTCGTTTGTGCTTTTTGTCTTTTTCTTTGCACTTACTTGTTGTTTCTTGCTTCTGTTAATTGTTGCATTTCCCCACAGTAGGATAAATAAAGTCTGATCTGACCTTGTTTTATCTTATTTTGATTTATCTGAACTCATCTTAATTTTGTTTTATTTTATCTTGTTTTATCTTATCTCATCTTGTTTTATCTTATCTTGTTTTCTTATTTTATCTCACCGTATTTTGTTTTATCTTATCTCATTTTGTTTTTTTAATCTTATTTTATCTTATCTTGTTTTATCTTATCGTATTTTGTTTTATCTTATTTTGTTTTATCTTATCTTATTTTTTTATCTTATTTTATCTCACCTTATTTTGTTTTATCTTATCTTATTCAGTTTTATCTTACATTATCTTGTTTTTTTAAATCTTATTTTATCTCATCTTATTTTGTTTTATCTTATCTTCTTTTATCTTATCTTATTTCTGTCATGTAAAACACTGCCTTCTGTCTTTAATTCCCTTTAGACTTTCGTCCTTTGTTTGTGGCTGTATAATCAAACACATGTATATGACATTAGAACCCAAACCCCGGTACCACAGTGGTCTGAATCCCATACCAGTCCATCTGATGGAACACATGATCATGGCTCAGTGTTTCTACAGCACAGGTAGCCCACATACATACCCACTGCTGGACTTGTTGCTATGAAAAGCCCAGATAATACTCATCCTAGGAGACGTCAGCGCAAACACACCACAAATTAACCCTTTAAGCACCACCACCACCACCAGAACAACAGGCACACACTTCTATATGTGCTTTAGGCAAGAAAAGGGTCAGGAAATGGCTTCTTTTATCAGGAAGAACTCAACTTTCAATATGTGTCCATTAATTATCATTCTTATATGGAATAAATGTTTAGAACACTTTAATTCTGTTTAAAACACATTCCTTCTAAAACACTTTAAAGACACCTATTTGCATTGGCTTTAATACAAGTGTGACTTATCTGTTTGGAATGAAGGAATTTATTCTTGGTTTTACATCAGTACTCAGTACATCAATTGTAATGAACATAAAAACAAAAAAAAAAAGAATAGGCTAGAAGCAAAAGCTTTTTTTTTTTTTTGCCTATCCTTTTCAACTAATATACTGCTTACATCAACTTAAATCTGTACAGCATCGAGCATTAACATCATAATAATAAGAAATTTTAAAAAAATCAACAACAACAAAAACATATCTACCATCTCAATTCAATATTTCTGAATAATTTTAAACTTGAGGTACTTTTTTTTTTTTTATTTTTTTTTTACTTTTTTTGGATGCTATTTATCCAATTATTGTGTATCTGTTTTGATCAGTTTTAGTATATCTTATAGTTTTTATTCTTATTTTTGCTAGTTTTATCATATCTTTTGTTTTTACCTATACCTTTGCACAGAACTTTGGGCACTTCATGTTTTTTAACTGTGCTACAGAAATAAACTGGACCTAAAACAGTATGTTATAACCAAAATTAAAAAAAAAACAAAAAACAGACTTCAATCAATTAAACTTTATTTGTATAGTACTTACATGTAACACAAAGTGCTTTCCACCAAACCCTCCACTGTCCCGCAGTTACGAGTAGAAATAAAAATAAAAGCAACAGAGTAAAGCAATGCTAAAAAGTAAGAGTTTAATTAAAAGCTAAAATAAAAAGACAGGTTTTAAGTTTACGTTTAAAAATATGAACACTTGCGTTTGAATTTTTATCATATTTATTATGAAAAACAACTGTGAATGTGCAAAACAGAATTTTGTGAGATCACATAAATAAACTTAAAACTTGGATGAAACCCAACCCAAAGAACACCCAAAAAACACCAAAAAGAACCCAAAAAAAATGTAAAAACAACCAAAAAACACCATAAAAACAACCCAAAAAACACCTAAAAACAACTAAAAAAACCCCATAAAAATAACCCAAAAAACACCCAAAAACAACCCAAGGCGATCGTCTACAAAGGGTTAAACAGTGGGATCATGGGAACTCATGGACCTGTAGCTGAATAAATCCTTATATGTTGACATTTCCAGTAGAATGCATCACTCTGTACGGCTGCAGCTATTATAGTAAATTATTGTTAATGCTTTATTTTGGATACGATACATCTGTAAAATTAACGGTCGCACAGTTTTTCATGTCATCAAACAGCTCGGTGGAAAAAACATAATTGTGCCGCGTTGAAACAAATACGATCATTACTGATGCAGGAAATAGAAAAAACAGGCAGTTAATCTTACAAAGGTTGCTTGCGTGAAATGTGGAAGTTTCTTTTTGACGGTTTTGCTCTTGGTAGATGCTTCGACAGTGTCATTTACAACACCGCCAACAAGCCTGGAGGGCAATGACAAATAGCGTCTTAATGATGTTTACACAGCAGCGGCGTCTGGATGATGTATTCAATCCTACTGACTCATGACAAAACGGCATTTCAGCCTGATGTAACAACGACCGCCAAATGAATCATGCTATAATAGCCATGATTAATCACACACATTATCATTTGGAGGCTAAACGCTTGAAAAAACAGCTTCATCAAGACGCCTTTGTTCATTAAGGCGTATGTACATGTGCTGCTTTTAACGGCATATTATGTTCCATGCCTTTGCAGATCTGCTCCCATGGTGCATTTCTACATGTGCGACAGATGCTCCACGCAGACCCGACCCGATGGGTGAAACCCAATAGGTACCATATGGGTCCGACACATTAGAACAGACGAGCACCACTGGAGCCATGTGGACAAAAGTATGCGGACGCCTTGGATTCAGGTGTTTCTGTTCTAACAGGGCTCTGGGATCCAAAACAATAAGGACTAATGTCAGAATAGACTTTGATATTATGGGATAGATATCAGTGCATTGGTTCCTTTGGGTTCAATTATTCTCTTTGTTTTCAAAATGACTCACAGATGGTTTGGACTGAATTTACATCAACATTGATTGTTTTAGTTTTTGTTTTGTTTTGTTTTGTTTTAATCCATGACTATGATTTTAAATGTTCGACCTCTAAATTTCTAAAATATTTTCCATGGTCTTTCATGATCACCCAAAAACCACCTAAAAACAACCCAAAAAACACCCAATGAAACACCCCAAAAAACACCTATAAACAACCCAAAAAAAACAGCCAAAAACACCTAAAAACAACCCAAAAAACAACAAAAAAACCCCACTCAAAAACAAAAACAAAAAAACACCCAATAAAACATCCTAAAAAACACCTTTGAACAACCCAAAAACAACCTAAAAATACACAAAAAACCACCCAAAAACACCTATAAACAACCCAAAAAACACCTACAAAGAACCAAAAAACAACCCAAAAAACACCCAAAAAAACCCCAAAAAAACATCCAACATAACATCTAAAAACAAACAAACAAAAAAAAACCCCAAAACACCATAAAAAGCACCCATAAACAACCCAAAAAACACCTAAAAACAACCCAAAAAACAACCCACAAAACACCCAAAAACCACCCAAAAACATCCCAAAAAAAACCACCCTAAAACACAAAAAACACTCCAAAACAACACAAAAAACACCCAAAAACAACACAAAACAACACAAAAAACACCCCAAAACAACACAAAAAACACCCAAAAACAACACAAAAAACACCCAAAAACAACACAAAAAACACCCAACAAAACACCTAAAAACCCAAAAAATACCCAAAACCACCCAATAAAACACCCCAAAAAACACCTGTAAACAACCCAAAAAAATACCCCAAAACAACCCAAAAAACCCCAAAAACCACCTAAAAACAACCCAAAAAATACCCAAAAAACCCACCCAAAAACAACCCAAGACAGTTGATGATATTTATCCCACTATAATTAGTCCTTATAGTTTTGTATGCCAGAGCCCTGTTAGAACACAAACACCTGGATTCAACGGGTCCACAGACTTCTGTCCATATAATATTTAATGTCATATTTAAATACAGAAATCTGAATGTGTGTTCATTTCAGATATTTGTTTTGTTTTTCATTATGTCAAACCTTTGTTGTGAGGGTAGGTGTTTGTTTTTATTTTTTCCACACTCTGATTCTTATATTAGCCTTAGTTCAGCTCTGTTCACTGCGCACTAATTAACTCCAATCAGGTCAAATTATGGGGGGAGGGGGTTGATGTGCCTTTATTGATTCCAAAACAACAGAGTCTGCTCAGTGAATTTAAATGCATTTTAATCAATTCTATTTCTAATTGGGTTTGCTTTTCAATATCTGCTGATTACATGGGATTTGGAACGTACATGTAAAATATGTGCATAAAAAACAGGCTTTTCCACGGTCGACCGAAGTGTCAACGGCCATAACGAATAAAAGCACAGCAGCGACCGAACCAAAGCCCTCCTTCAGTTTGTCAGTTTTTATGTAAATGTGCGCTCGGTAAAACCTCTGAAAGCAGAGCTCAGCACTTGTACAAATGAGGGACTGTTGTGTGAATGTGTTCCCTGTTGATGTGAGCGATTAAAACGGAGCTACAAAAAAGATGAGGGAGTTCACAGACATGCACCAGCGACTGGCTTTACAAAAATTACTGTTAATTAGATCAAAAACCCCTCCAATTACTGGAACCCATCCCTCACAAACAGTCTGCACCCTTAGCCCACCCCCCCACCCTCTGGTTACCTTCACTGAAAAAATATACACAAAAAATATACAATTATACAAAATCATTAAACAGCAATATTTTTTTTACCCTTTTTTTTCCATGAATCTCTTAACTTCAGTCCCGCTCAAATTTATATCAACATTAATTGTTTTTTGTTTGTTTTTTTTATCCATGACTATGATTTTAAATGGTCTACTACTAAATTTTTTTGTGGTCTTTCATGATTACCCAAAAAAACGCCTGAAAACAATCCAAAAAATATACCCAAAGAACACCTAAAAACGACCCAAAACCCCCCCAAAAAACCTTAAAACAACCCTAAAAACACCCAAAAACAACCCAAAAAATACCTAACAACAACCCAAAAAACACCCAACACTCCAAAGAACACCTAAAAACAACCCAAAAAACACCCAAAAACACCCCAAAAAATACCTAAAAACAACCAAAAAAAAAAACAACAAAACAAATACTTAACAACCCAAAAAACATCCAATAAAACACCCCAAAAACACCTATGAACAACCCAAAAACCCCAAAAACAACCCAAAAAATACCTAAAAACAACCCAAAGAACACCCAAAACCCTAAAAAAAAAATCCCTAAAAACAACCCAAAAAACACCCAAAAGCAACCCAAAACACACCCAGAAACAACCCCAGAAATACTCAATAAAACACCCCAAAAAACACAAATAAACCACCCAAAAACAACCCCCCCAAAAAACACCAAAAAAACCAACCCAAAGAATAGCCAAAAAACACCTAAAAACAACCCCCCCAAAAAAACACATAAAAACAACTCAAAAAACCCCCAAAAGCAACCCCAAAATAACCCAAAAATTCAAAAAAACACCTACAAACACCAAAAAAACCCCAACCCAAAAACTGTTTGAAAATCATTAAACAGTAATGTTTTTTACTCATTTTTTTCGATGAATCTCTTAAACAACTTCAGTCCTGCTCAAAATAACCTAAACTTATATTATTAAATTATATTATTAACAAACTGACCTAAAACAAACTGTTTAGTCTCCGTGTTTCCAGGTAGAGTGGAGACCAGAAGATGACTCTGAACCACCAGTGACCACCATCAAGTGCTGTATGGTGGCGCCAGCTACAACTGCTCCGATACCCTCTGGTCTCGTTCTCGTCTTGGTCCTGATACCCTCCGGTCTCTGCAGTGTCTTGGTCTGGGTCTATCCGGTCTTGACTACAACACTAGTATCCGACACACACTGATGCTAGCGGTGCAGTGGTATCGTAACCGTCTGTCTGGGTGAATGTCTCCATCGTCGTGAGAACATGTCGACTGTATTTTTGTGATCTTTCTTAGACTTCTTCTACTGTACAGATGCTCTTTATTCAATAATTCACACAGTCATGACCTGGTGTAAGCTGAGACGGCGTAAATGAGGAATTGTGGTCGACACATCACCCATACGACCCGCTAGTCACCCCACTGTTACACCCCCCCCCCCCCAGTAGAATGCCATGACACCACAGTAATCAATAAGTAATAATATGTGAAGGCCCCGCCCACTAGAGGACGGGCTAATCCAATAGTGACAGACAACAGGCTGGAATCAGACGCATGTGTGTTGACAGATGTCAGCATGTGGGTGCCCCCCCCCCCCCCGATGTGTTCCTGATGAAGGTGACAGACTGTTACTGGTTTATCACATACACTATATGTGGACCCATTGAATCCAGGTGTTTCTGTTCTAACAGGCCTCTGGGATAAAAAACAATAAGGACTAATGTCACAATAGAGTAGAATGTTTTAAATTGATTAATCTATTGATTATTTTCAATAAAAAAGGTGGAAAAATTTTAAAAATGTGAAAAAGACATGTCTGAAAATGACAAACGAGTCCAGTGCCACATGAAACAACCACAAAAAGTATAAAAGTAAAAGTATATATATGAATATGTATAGATCTGAACAACAATACCAACAGTATAAAGTCTATATATATATAAATATCTATAGATGTAAACCCAGTTCCACCAGTCTTCAGTGTGTCTCTAAATGTGTGTAGATGTAAACTGGTCCAATCCAGTCCAGTTCCAGATGTAAACTGGTCCAGTCCGGTCCAGTTCCATCTCTTCCCTCTAATCCAGGGGTCAGCAACCCTGGTCCTACAGAGCCACTATCCTGCATGTTTTAGATGTATCCCTCTTCCAGCACACCTGACGGTGGTTTTCAGTCTTCTGCAGATCTTGATGATAGGCTGATCATTTGAATCAGCTGTGTTGGAAAAGGGATACATCTAAAACATGCAGGATAGTGGCTCTGTAGGACCAGGGTTGCTGACCGCTGCTCTAATCTGTCAACTCAGTCTCAAACCCATTTGAATCCAACTGATGAACTTAGACCAACTGAACATGGAGCTGACATCCAACTGGGGGTGTGGCCTGGACTCATGTGCGTCACAATAAGCGTCCGTGTGAAACACAACAGTGGAACCAATGTTTAACAGCACAGACATGAAGGAAACACAGCTTTAATTCAGGAAAAATGGAAACTAATTATCTTTTTTAATCGATTGGAGTCGATTAATCGATTAATTGTTTCAGATTAGGGATGGAATCTCAGGGGACCTCACCATGATATGATATGATGCGATACACGGCTCACGATCATGACAATATCTCCATATGGTGATAGTGCGATTATCGATATATTGATCTTAATAACCTACAATATATCTGTGTGTTTATACGGGTGAAGCAAAAACAAATAAATAAATGTCATACTTTATATTTTGCAGCATAATTTACTCAGAGTCCAAACAGTAACAAAGTCAAAATACTGACAGTGTTTTAGTTCAACAGAACGGAAAAGTTTATAGCAGCTATATTTGAATGATGATATTAAAAAAACAATACTCAGTGAGAGGGCATCGATAATCTATCGTTAGATTAAATATGGGTATATTTCTGCATATATCAGTGTGTTGTAACTCCTCCCAGTTCCAGCTGTTGTATTCTTATAAATCCACCCACGTCCTCTGACTGTTCATGTGATTCTGTGAACTTCACTTTAACTGTCGTCACTTCGTATTTGGATGGTAGACGTGGTTTCCTACTAATAGAACCAGACTCTGACCCACTCTCAGTACATCCCACACAGTCTTACAGACATTATTATGTAACCGACTCCACAGAGCCGGTTCTGGATGTGTTCTGGTCCTTCACACCTGACACCAACAGCCTGCAGTGAAGCCAGTACCACAGCAGCACACATTTATATTTACATTTATATTTACATTTACAGCAGCCACATTCTGTACAAGATGAACTATTGCATCAGGTCCAGCTCCAACAGCATAAAAGACTGAACACACAGCACTGTTCATTTATGTCACTGGTGTCTAACATACGGCCCGTGGGCCAAAACCGACCGCCAATGAGTCCAATCCATCCAATGAAATACAATGAGTACACTGAACATATTAATAATCAAGGATGTTAACATTTGAGTTCAGGTTCCACATTCAGACCAAAAGGATCTAATGTGGGTCAGAACCACTAAAATAAGAACAGAATGATTTATAAAGACAAATACAATTTTTTTTTGTTTTATAGAAAAAAAGAAGTAAAATCACATGAAAACGTTTACATTAAACTATCCTTTCACGAAAAATGTGAATAATCTGAACAAGATAGACAGACAGACAGACAGACAGACAGACAGACTACGTATATGGGTGTATATATTTATGTATGTATATGTGTGTGTGTCTGTATATGTACGTATATATGTACATATTGTTGGTTTAGACAAAGGGGTCAGAGCTAATAAGCTCTGCTTCTTCTCACTCCTTTTTGAATATGACTTTTTTTCTTTTTGTGTGTATCATTATTTCATGCTTCCTTGAATTTTCATTTCTATATTATGTTGTGCAAAGAAGTCAAATAGTAGCAATCAGGAAAAAAAAAACATGAAACATGTAGATATAAATCAGTTTAATTGTACCAATATTCTGCCTGTTATTAAGTGTTTTGTATATCTGTTGTATTGTACATGTGTAAATGACAAACTGAGACATAATATTGTTGAAATTGCACTTATTTTTCTTTAGAAATTTCAGGGTTTTTCATGCTATTCACATATTTTCAAGGATAGTTTGAAGGTAATTAGTTTCATGTAACATCATGTAATTTTACTTTTTTCACAAAACATGTGAATAACATGAACAAATATGAAGAACTTGAAAAATCTTAAGAGACGTGAGTGTAATTTTAATGTGTATTTGTGGATCCACTGTGATCTGTATTAAACTGAATATTGGTAAACTTACACTTACTTCATAACATCTTTCAGTTTTTTCAAGGCTGTTCATGTTATTCACATGTTTTTTTAAAGGATAGTTTGTAGATGTAAACATTTTCATTGTGTAATTTTACTCTAAAACACAGAAAAAAATTGAAGTTGACGTTATATATTAATATGTTAATATTGTCCTGGTTCTGATCCACTTCAGATCATATGGGTCTGAATGTGGAACCTGAACATAAGTTTATCAGACCTGCTGTGGATGATCTTGAAATAATTAAATATAAATAACAAATGATTTATGGATAATTTAAACCAGGGTGTCTGAGGCAGAATAAACTAAATCACTGTTTGATGCATTGATTTTGTTTGTTTTATTTCTCCCTGACTCTGATTTTCAATGTTCTTCCTCTAAATGTCTCTAATATTTTCCTGCTCTGAGTGTCAATAATAATTTCCATCACATCTGACTGAGGAAGAAAAATCTACCATCAGACTACAGTGAAATATGGAGGTTTATCAACTCTAGGGACATAAATATGTGGACGCATCATGTGTCCAGCTGTCAGATGTCCTGTTAAGGAGGATTTAAGATAGAAACATTAATATTTTATAAAGAAACACTCAAAATAAGCAACATTCTAAAAAAAAAAAAAAAAAGTGAGGCTAAAAACAAGACACTAGCTGGACACTCGCAAAAAAATTTAGAGAGAAGCTGAAAAACAAAAAAATTCACAAATGTTATGAGAGAAACTAAAAGCAACACAAAATGCTCATGAATTTTAAAGAAAAAGGAAAAAATAATATAAAACCTGCACAAATTTGAGAGAGAAGCTAAAAAAAACCCTAAAATTTCCGGAAATATTAATGAGATGCTAAAAATAAGGAAAATGTTGCCAAACTCTAAAAAAGTGAGGCTAAAAAGAAACTCGCAAAAGAAATGTTACAGAGAATCTTAAAAAAACAAGCTAAAAATTTCACAAATGTTATCAAACTAAAAACAATGCAAAACGTTCATGAATTTTAAAGAAAATGGATAAAAATAATATAAAAACTGCACAATTTTGAGAGAGATGCTATAAATAAGTGTAAAATGTTGAATTTTATAGAGGAACACAACAAATTTTGAGAGAAAAGCTAAAAAAAAAAAAGCTAAAATTTCCCCAAATATTAATGAGAGATGCTAAAAACAAGCAAAATTTTCCTAAACTCCTAAAAAGTGAGGCTGAAAACAAGCTAGACATTCCAAAATCTTTACAGAGAAAAACTAAAAACAAACCAAAAATTTGATAAATGTTATGAGAGAAACTAAAAACGAAGTAAAATGTTCATGAATTTTGAAGAAAAAGGATAAAAATAATACAAGAACTCCCCATATTTTGAGAGAGAAGCTAAAAAAAACCCCTAAAATTTCCACAAATATTAATGAGAGATGCTATAAATCAGTGTAAAGTGTTGAGTAAATGAAAGCAGGGGGTAGTTGATGTGCAGAAGGTGATCAGATCTGATCAATAAACCACCTGTGGTCTGTTCACAAACTAGATGGACAAAAGTAATGGGACACATCCTGTCTACAGCTCTCAGATGTCCTGTTCAGCAGGATTTAAGGTAGAAAACATTAAGATTAATAATCAATAGAATATCTATCCCATAATATCAAACTCTATGCTGGCATTTGTCATTATTTTGGATCCCAGAGCCCTGTTAGAACAGAAACACCTGGATTCAACAGGTCAACAGACTGATGGACACAGAGTGGATAAACAACTATATTTTCATTTATTTATTCATTTTGTTGATTATTTTATCCATTTTTGTTCATTGTTTTGGTCTTTCTTACTTATTTTTTGATTCTGTTCTTCATTTTGTTGATTATTTTGTAAGTTTTTTTTGATTATTTTGTTCCTTTTGTTGATTGTTTTGGTCATTTTTACTCGTTTTTTGATTATTTTACTCATTTTGTTGATTGTTTTGGTCTTTTTTACTTGTTTTTTGATTATTTTGTTCATTTTGTTGATTGTTTCATTCTTTCTTATTTTTTTGATTATGTTCTTCATTATGTTGATTATTTTGTAAGGTTTTTTTTTTTTTTACTGTTTTGTTCCTTTTGTTGATTGTTTTGGTCTTTTTTACTCATTTTTTTTTAATTTTTTGTTCCTTTCATTGATTATTTTGTTCCTTTTTTACTCATTTTTTAAAAATTATTTTGTTCCTTTTGTTGATCATTTTGATCTTCTTTTACTAATTTTTTGATTATTTTGTTAATTTTGTTGATTGTTTTGGTCTTTTTTTTTTTTTTTACTTGTTTTTTTTTTTTTTTTTTGAAACCAAAATCAAACTAACCAGTGCACGGATATCTATCCCATAATATCAACCTGTATTCTGACAATAGTCCTTATTATTCTGGATCCCAGAGCCCTGTTAGGACAGAAACACCTGGATTCAACGGGTCCGCAGACTTTAGTCCATCTGTGTTTGACTTATACAGTTACAATATGATAACGACATGTGAAAATGATGAAGCTGTAGAACCTGAAAAGTCCATCTAATACAGACAGAAGAGCATAAAAGGCCACAGAGCATCTCCAAACAGCCCATAATGCACCATTACCCATGCAAACCTCCAACAGATGCACGCTGTCATAAAGTCAGCGCTGACATG
Organism: Sphaeramia orbicularis; assembly: GCF_902148855.1. NCBI lineage: Eukaryota > Metazoa > Chordata > Actinopteri > Kurtiformes > Apogonidae > Sphaeramia > Sphaeramia orbicularis. The sequence goes on along the minus strand of NW_021941495.1, from coordinate 353,487 downwards.
TGCACGCGCTCTCATTACTCATTGTTTACAAGCGTCATAAAATCTGCACTCCAAAGGAAACCATCTGAGGCCCAGTGGGCTTCCTGTCACACACTGACATTTACATTTAAGGTTTACACATTTATCAAAAGGATTAGAGCAGGGGTGTCAAACACACGGCCTGAGGCCCAAATGCGTCCCCCCCAAAGGTTCCAATCCGACCCCTGGGATGAATTTACAAAGTGTAAAAATTCCACAGTCAAGGCTGTGGAACTCATTTTAGTTGCGGTTCCACATACAGACCAATATGATCTACAGTCAAATAATAACAGCAGAAGAACCCACAAGAAAGAATGACTGCAGATTTTCTTCTCAGTTTGATGTGAAAAAAATAATATTACATTATACCTATAAATAATGACAACTTCCAATTTTTGTCTTTTTTTTTTTTTAAAGAATAGATCTTGAAACTCTTATTTCAAGAAATTCCACAAGATAACCCCCACTTGCTCTATTGGCAGATTTTCTGCTTGAAGTAAGCAAAAAAAAAAAAAAAAAATCTTGAATTAAGCAAAAAAAAAAAAAGAAAAAAAAGAAGTGAATTTAGGAAAATCTTGAAGTAAAAAAAAATCTTGAATTAAGTTAAAAAAAAAATCTTGAATTAAGCCATAAAACATCTTGAATTAAGCAAAAAATCTTGAATTAAGCAAAGAATTTGTCTTTGTTTTAGTGCAAAAAATAACATTAAATTCTGAAAATACTGACATTTCCAAACTACCCTGTAACAATAAAATATGAACAACCTGAAATGTCTAAAGAAAATTCAGCCCAGTTTGAACTCTTTTCTTCCTGTTCCTCAGTGTTTAGTGTCTTTGTAGATCTGATCCAGAATGCACATGGACAAATGAGAAGTGGAGGCAGAATATTGTTAAAATTACACTGATTTTTCTGAAGAAATTTCAGTTTTTTCAGGTTATTCACATCTTTTTTGTTTGGACAGTTTATAAAAGTAGGTATTTTCATAATTTAATGATTTTTTTCTTGCACTAAAACACAGACATAAAATGTGCAGTTGTCATTATTTCTAGGTTATTCTGTTATTATTTTACTGGTTCGGCCCACTGCAGATCAAATCAGACTGAATGTGGAACCTGAAAGAACAGGAGTTTGAGAACCCTGGATTATAACGTCTAAAACTGGGGCCACATTCAGACCAATATGATATGATATGTTAGTTCCTTTGTTAGGATTGAACTAAAATACTGTTCTGATGTTAGTTCTGAACCAATAGAATATGAACATTTGAACAGGATCTGAAACTGTAATGTCTGTAAAACAGAATTTCAGTTTGAACACAGGAACATTCTGTGATATAACATTAGATCCTGTTGGGATCAAATAATGTGTTTAGTATTTGTGCAGATTTCTGGTGGAATTCAATTCTTCAAGGAAATAATAATTTTTACAAAAGAAACAAAAATTTTTTTGCCTTTTTAACAGTATCATGATATATCGTGATATATCGTATCATGATCCTAGTATTGTGATTTGTATCGTATCACCAGATTCTTGCCGATACACGGCCCTATTTGTCATTATTTATGTTCTTCTGTTTTTTATTTGACTGGTTCTGATCCACTTTAGATCATATGGGTCTGAAAGTAGAACCTGAACTAACAGGATTTTAACACATTTCTTTGTTAAGATTTTTTGTGTAACTTTTGCATATTCTAAATTCATCCCGTGGGTCGGATAGGACCCTCTGTTGGACCGGTTTTGGCCCACAGGCCGTATGTTTGACACCCCTGGTCTGAAAATAAAAGCACATTAACACTGCATCATAGATCACTGTTCCATGGAACCAATAACAAACAGATCCAATCTGAGCAAATATGAAACATAAACAAGGAAATACCATCGTTTATGAGGAAAAGGAAAAGAGCGCAACAACAAACACTAGAGGAACAATGAACTGTGGCTCTGATCACAGACCAACACACACACTTTAACCAGTAAACACACATTATTCAGATTCTAATGACCCAAACAGTAGCTTTAACTGTTACACTGCAAAAGAAAAAAAAAATTGTAATTTAACAGAATTTTCACTGTTTATTTCACAGATTTTTCCTGTATTTTTAAGATACAGGAAAATATCAATGAAATTACAAAAATAGACTGTGATTTTACATGGCAAATGTAAAATAACACACACACACAAAAAAAAACCTGTAACTGTGAATAACCAAAAAATTTCAATTTTTTAAAAGATTTTTTTTTCTTTGTTCACAGAAAAATACAGTTAAAATACATTTGCAAATGTATCGGAATTTCCCAAATATTTCTTTTCTATTTATGAGATTAAACTGTTAATTTAAAGTTTAATACTGTAAAAAAAAAAATAAATAAATAAAACCAGATAAAATTACTGACAATTAACCGTAAAAGAAGTATTTGTTCTGTAAGTTTAACAAGACATGTTTGTTAATTGACAAATATCTTGTGTAATTACAGGAGGTTTCACAACAAAAATGTTGAATAAATGTATTTTTGTGAATGTATAACATGTATAAGTACTGATAAACTGTCCAAATACAGTTTTTATCAGTGGATTATACAACTGAGTCTCACTGAAAATTATTTATATATGTATATATTTATAGGTAATTTGATTGTTTTGATACATGTAAATATTATTTATTAAACATTAAAAAGTCAAAAAAAATATGCAAAATCTCATGTAAAGTTAGGGCAAAAAACTGTATTTTAATTATGGAAAATCACCGTATTTTTATGAGATGGTTATTTTCCGTTATTTAACAGTATTTTTTTGGCACCCCTGCTGCTGGAATATTACCGTGTTTTTATGTTTTTGTTGTTGTTTTTTTTAACAGTGTAGTTGGACTCAAAGGTCTTTCCATTACAGTTTTACCAGTTTTGACTTTATTCTCCTAATATTCCCACTTTATTCTCTTAGTGATCAGTGTTTTTATTTTTCTGATGTGGCCCTAATACACCGTCGTAGACCCGTCAACACTGTCATTTGTAATTATTTAATGTTCGTTTTAAGTTCAAAGTGACTCTCGCAGATAAATCAGAGTCCAACAGAACGCCTTCAGTGACTGTAGGAGGTGTTTGACCTTGATTCCACACAGAAGGAGCTGTAGTGTTTTGTTCCTGCTGTCTTAGTCTGTCCCTCTTTAACTAATTGGATTAATCTTGGGCTTTAATTAGAATGATCAGGTGGTCCAAACCCAGAAGAGGCTGCACAAACAGGGACGTGGCTTAACAACCATATAGTCATTAATAGAACACTGGAAAAAGCTCTGGAGTTCTATTGTGACACACGGCCTTGAATTGCACCGACATTAGAAGGGTTCTGTCGCAGCTGTTAGATCCCGTTAATAAAACCTATGCTAGGTGTATTCTCCAGGAGGGCTGGGAATCTAAGGGTACCTCGCAATTAGGGCTGTAAGAAAATATTGGTTCTGCAATATACTGCGATATTTCATTTTACAATACTGTATCGATATTAAAAAGTCCTGTACGGATATTTTTAGGTATTTATTCAAATGCAGATATTGTGGGGGTTCATTTCTGTTTTTTTGTTTTTCTTTTTTGTTTATATTTTACTTATTATTATTTAGAGCTGCAACCGATGAATCGACTAGGTGCTTGAAGTTAATGGAAAAAGTCCTGATTCCATTAATTGACTCAAATTGATTGAAGGGAAAAATTCTATTGGAGTTTTCCTGAATTAAAGCTTCTTTGTGCGTCAGAATAAGTGTCCGTGTGAAACACAACAGTGGAACCAATGTTTAACAGCAGAGAAATGAAGGAAACAAAGCTTTGATTCAGGAGAATTGTGGTTGAATGATTTTTTTGGATCACTTTGAGTCGATTAATCGGTTGCAGCTCTACTTTTCTTTAACACTCTTTTATTCAATAATGTTCGTTCCTTTGTTGGGATTGAACTAAAATACTGTTGTGATGTTAGTTCTGAACTAATAGAATATGAACATTTGAACAGGATCTGAAACTGTAATGTCTGTAAAACAGAATTTCAGTTTGAACACAAGAATATTTTGTGATATAACATCAGATCCTGTTGGGATCAATTAAAAATGTGTTCAATATTTGTGCAGATTTCTGCTCTAATTCAATTCTTCCAAGAAATAATCTTTAAAAAAAGAAACAAAACCAATAAAAAATTGCCTTTTTAACAGAATCGTGATATATCTTATCGTGATCCTAGTATTGTGATTTGTATCGCATCAACAGATTCTTGCCGAGACACAGCCCTACTCACAATGCCATACGCTACGTGATACATGGCTCACGATAATATCTCAATATGGCAATAATGAGATTATTGATATATTGTTCTTAATGATCTATGATATATGTGTTTATAGGGGTGTAATTATTATAATGTAAGTTGACGGTTAACTGTTACCATGGTAACACCACCAGGAATGTACTTTGTTTCTATTTCTCACACACATTTTGGTTCTATAATGTAAATACTGTAATAACGACTTTATTCTGATTTGGTTTAGGTCTGTTTTGTTCATTGTTCTGGTTTGAAGTCTAAGGACAGGAGTGAGTATTAAAATGTTACTATGGTCAGTTATTTGATGATGAGAATGGGGATGGGATTAAAGAAGTTTTTCTTCTTCCCACTCCTTTTCAAATGTAAATGAATGATTTTCAGGGGGGGTTCAGATTTCCATGATCTAACTATACACCGTTTAACGTTAAAAAAAACAAATATTTAGGATTTGGTATTTTTTGGAAATGATACGATTCTCTGGATTAATATTCAATGAGCTCATTTTAGGACTTCAAGGAATTTCCTTGCCAATGACTTTAGAATAAATTTTACATTTCTATAAAATTTGCATAATAATTTTATTTGTTTTAATTTCTTGTTATGACCTAGCCCAGGGGTCAGCAACCCTAGTCCTGGAGAGCCACTATTCTGCATGTTTCAGATGTTTCCCTCTTCCAGCACACCTGACAGTCGTCATCAGTCTTCTCCAGAGCTTATCATTTGAATCAGGTGTGTTGGAAGAGGGATACATCTAAAACATGCAGGATAGTGGCTCTCCAGGACCAGGGTTGCCGACCCCTGACCTAGCCTATGCTTTGAACTTGTATATATGATGGCGTGTACTGCTGAACTCTTGGCCACGTTATCGATTTCAATGGGACGTCATCCGGTTAAATAAAGGTTATATTAAAAAAATAAAATAAAATAAAAAATTTAAATGTGTTCAACACCACATTTCATTCAATTTATGAAAACGGCAGTAAACCAGAGGACTTAGAACAGAACAGAACAGAGCCCCACTGATTATAGCGTTTCACCGATTAATCAACATTGGCCAATATGTAGCTGATGTATTAACTTTTTTGCTGTGCGGAGATTCTGTTGCTTGCTCCTGTGTGTGTGTGTGTGTGTGTGTGTGTGTGTGTGTGTGTGTGCTGCCCAGAGAGTTAGACAAACAGTAAAGTGAGTTAGTTTCACTTTCACTCTTGCTCGGACAACCCCCACACACACAATCACATAATCACAGAGCTACCCCCCCCCCCCCCCCCACTCTCTGTCAAGGATGGACTGCTAATCCCCACCGCTGTGCTCCACTCCAACCCGACCCCCCCACCCCGAAATTCACGGACCACCCCGTCTTATGAAGTATTCACCCCCCCACACACACCCATGTCCGTGCACTTCCTGTTTACCTCACAGTTTCATTTCTTCCAGCAGGTCTGGGTGTTTATAGTGTAGGGGAGACTGGGGACAGTTGTAACACAGGTCAGTTGTAACTCTTGCAATTGCTCCAATCAGGAACAACTTAGGACTCACCTAATTCACTCTGCACATGCTCAGTTTAGTCCTTAGTCCATATAAGAAGTTGTAGTGCTATGTGGCAGACACATCCAAATTTGTGAGTGAAAACATCATTTTGTGGTCAGTCATATTTTTTGTTTTAATTATTTTCATGATTGCATAGTTTGCATTTGAAAGTTGTGTAAATTATCTGAGATAAACAAAGATTTATGCAACTGTTTATCCACCTGTCCACAAGTATCTAATAAAAGATTATTATATCCTGTGTAGATCAGTGTTCATATTTCATATATCGGCCAATATATCAGTTATCGGCCAATATCGGATATCGGCTGATATGATATCGGATTTTTTTAGCCCCCAATATCAGTATCCACATTGGCCCCAAAAATCCCATATCGGTCAGGCTCTAGAATAGAATAGAATAGAATAGAATAGAATAGAACAGAATAGGCTTTATTGTCAAAATCACAATTCCAGGTGGTCTCTGCCATCAACAGAGCTAAATACCAATAATATACAACTAGGGATGTAACGATTACTGGTATAACGATAAACGGCGGTAAAATTGCAGACGGTTAATTTTACCATTTAAATTCTAATTATCATGATAACTGTGTTTGAATACTGCACTTTCCAGAGAAAACACCTATGTAAAGATCTGCTTTTATGTCAAATATTTGAGTTTTAATTTATCACAATTTTAATTTATATACCTAATATCTGGAACCAATATTCACTTTTAAAGTCTTTGAAAAGGTTCGTTAAGCATCTTTGTGTTATTTATACAATAAATTATATGCATTTTTCAAATTGGATTTTATATATTTTTTGTGTTTTCTGGCGTTTTATGTTTTTATAGTAGGTTAAAGTGAAAAAAATAATAGGCAGTTGATATAAATGAAGTTGTGCTGAAAAAAAAAGATCTCAAACATGGGTATAGTAAACATTTGTTTATATAGCATATAAAGGCAAAATCAAAAGGACTGAAAAACGGCCAAAATAGGCTCAGAGCACTAAGGGTTAATATTTGAATGTTTCTGCCAAGAGAAAGTGCATTGTATCAATTATTTTATTTGTTTTTTTTCTGTCTTCAAAATACAACTTGGTTAAATTATTTCAGCGTGTGTATCAGTCCTTTTTGAACATTTTGAGCACAGTTTCAATAATACTGTGATAATGATAACCGTGATAATTTTGGTCACAATAACAGTGATATGAAATTCTCATATCGTTACATCCCTATATACAACACAATAAAATACAGACATATAGTAAAAATATAACCCAAAAACGTGTGTAATACAAATAGTGTAATAGTGTGGTGTAAATATTGCAAAATATAAAAAATGCCCTGGTGATAAATAAAAGTAACGGTTTTGAGATTTTCTGCTTTTGAGTCATAATTACTTAGTGTTTGTGGAATTAGAAAGTGTTTAAAATTAAAACTAGCTCTAAAATTAACCCTTTCATGCATGAAGTTATGAGAACCTTAGTCAAGATTTTTTTTCCTCAGTGTTTCCTCTTTAGGCATGAAAAAACAATGTGATTGAATTTTTTTAATGAATCTATTTTTCATGGAGTTACAAAAATGTCCACTCAGCTGGACACCATGTGTTTAATTTTTGAAGCAAAGAAACATGTATTTAAAGCGCAATAACAGAAAGTGATAAACTGTGAAAACTATGAAATAAAAACATTTTTAATGCAGCTAATCTGATGTTTTCTCACATTTTAACATACTAATACTAGTCACTACTCACTTCATGGAGATAATATGCAAAAAACCCTTTTTGTTTGAAAAAAAAAAAAAAAAAAAAGTTAATTACAGTCTAATAATAACAACCAATTGATTTAGACTCAAATATGTTAGTGCAGATCAGGTTTATGAAGAACAGCAGAGTTACAGTAATGGTATGAATGTCAGTGTATGGGATGATGCATGAGCGTCCACTTTGTCGGCTGATACGGAACTAAGGCAAGGCAGGTTTATTTCTATGGCACATTTCATATCCAAGACAATTCAAAGCGCTTTACATAAAACATTAAAAGCATTACAGCAGGGAAGCAATAACTCCCCCCCCCCCCCCCCAAAAAAAAAAAAAAAAAATCCAAAACAGATAAAACAGATAAAAACTTTAAGCTTAAAAGAAACGGTGCAGATCTGAACTGATGAATAAAAACTCTACTCAAATGCAGCTGAGAAACTAAAACAATAAAATCCATCAATATACAAGAGAACAGCTGTAGAATAACTGTCCACTGGAGTGACCAGTATGCATGAAAGGGTTAAACTCCATCCCACATACAAAGACAATAGATCAGACCAGTACTAGAGTTTACATTTACTGCCTGACAGATGCAAATTACCACCGCATAGTCAAATACAGGGGACAAACATACGGCGGCAGACCAAAACCAGCCGCCAAACCCTCCAGTGAAATGCAAAAAGTACTGAAAACATGATCAGGGACGTTAAAATCAGACTAGTTCAGGTTCCACATACAGACCAATATGATCTAAAGTGGGTCAGACCAGTAAAACACTAATGTAATAACCTATAAAGAATGACAACTACCCATTTCTGTCTTTGTTTAAGATAAAATATGACTTGATTTAAACCACTATGGGGAACAGCAACAACAAACAACAAGCAAGTGACGCCAAACGACAGATAGAAAAACAACAAACAGGAAAAATACAGCAAATGTCAATAAATAAAAATAAGGAATCTGATATTTAGATCAATATTGATATACATTTAGAAAAAAAAAGTTCAATTATATGAAAATATTTATTGTCCTTTCACAAAAAAAAATATGAATAACCTCAACAATTATGAATGCATTTGGACCAACATTCTGTCTGTTATTAAATGTTGTGTGTATTTGTAGATCCACTGTGATCTGCACGTTATAATCAACATGTGGAAATAATAAACTGAGGCAGAATATTATTAAAAATGCATTTATTTTTCTTCAGAGATGTGAGGTTATTTGTGATTGTTTGCATTTTTTTTAAAGAATAGTTTGTGAAATTACATGTTCATAATGTAATTTCACTTTTTGGAGTTGACATTATGTACGGGTTAATATATTATTTTACTGTTCTGTTGGTCTGAACGTGGAACCTGAGCTAAAACGAGTTCGACACTCGTGGTCTAATGAGTGTAAAACCACAAAATAGTTCCACAGAGCTCTTCTATGGAAGTAAATCTGTGTCATCAGATTTTGAATTATAAAAGACATTGAATTTGTGGCACTGAATTTATTTTCCACTGAAATTAAGTATCTGATTTTTTTTTTTTTTTTTGCACTTAAATTATCTGATTTTTTTTTTTTTTTGCACTGAAATTAAGTATCTGAATTTTTTTTTTTTTTTTTGACTAAAATTATGTATCTGATTTCTTGCTGATACACAGCCCTAATAATAATTATATTTTTCTGGTCTGACCCACTTTAGATTGAACTGACCGAAAATGATTTGAACATCCTAGATTGTTAATATTTACAGTGTAATTTTTGCTTTTCACTAATTCATCCCACAGGCCAGTTTCGGATCATTAGGTGGGCCGGTTTTGGCCCCCGGGCTGCATGTTTGACACCTGTGTAATAAACCAAATAAGCCACCAAGTTAGTGATGAAAACAGGCTAGTTGTTCTGGGACTGCCCCAGCATGCACCAATATTGAAGGGATATTCATGCGACTTTAAGGTTCATGTTACCTATAACTTTGTAAATCTATATCTTGGTGATGTCTCAGTACTAGAACAGAGGGAGGATACAAAATTATTACAGGAACTTTTAGCACACTGTAAAAAAAAATCTGCAATTTAACAGAATTTTCACTGTTTATTTTACAGATTTTTCCTGTATTTTCAAGACACAGGAAAATATCAATGAAATTACAAAAAATACTGTGTTTTTACATCTCAAATGTAAAATAACATGAAAAAAACTGCACCTGTGAATAACCATAAAATACATTTTTTTGAAAGAATTTTTTTCTTCTTTCACAGAAAAATACAGTTAAAATACATTTGCAAATGTATCATAATTTCACATATATTTATTTTCTATTTATGAGATTAAACTGTTAATTTAAAGTTTAATACTGTAAAAAATAATAAAACGAGATAAAATTACTGACAATTAACCGTAAAAGAAGTATTTGTTCTGTAAGTTTAACAAGACATGTTTGTTAATTGACAAATATCTTGTGTAATTACAGGAGGTTTCACAACAAAAATGTTGAATAAATGTGTTTTTGTGAATGTAGAACATGTATAAGCACTGATAAACTGTCCAAATACAGTTTTTATCAGTGGATTGTACAACTGAGTCTCATTGGGGAAAAAAAAAAAAAAAAAAAAAAACATATATATATATATATATATATATATATATATATATATATATATATATATACACACACACACACACACACACACACACACACACACAGGGTGGGGAAGCAAAATTTACAATGAACATTTAGTTGTTTTTTCTCAGCAGGCACTACATCAATTGTTTTGAAACCAAACATATATTGATGTCATAATCATACCTAACACTATTATCCATACCTTTTCAGAAACTTTTGCCCATATGAGTAATCAGGAAAGCAAACGTCAAAGAGTGTGTGATTTGCTGAATGCACTCGTCACACCAAAGGAGATTTCAAAAATAGTTGGAGTGTCCATAAAGACTGTTTATAATGGAAAGAAGAGAATGACTATGAGCAAAACTATTACCAGAAAGTCTGGAAGATACTATTAAAGAAGAATGGGAGAAGTTGTCACCCCAATATCTGAGGAACACTTGCGCAAGTTTCAGGAAGCATGTGAAGGCAGTTATTGAGAAAGAAGGAGGACACATAGAATAAAAACATTTTCTATTATGTACATTTTCTTGTGGCAAATAAATTCTCATGACTTTCAATAAACTAATTGGTCATACACTGTCTTTCAATCCCTGTCTCAAAATATTATAAATTTTGCTTCCCCACCCTGTATATAGGTAATTTGATTGTTTTAATACATGTAAATATTCTTTATTAAACATTAAAAAGCAAAAAAAAAAAAAAAGCTAAATCTCATGTAAAGTTAGGGCAAAAAACTGTATTTTAATTATGGAAAATTACCGTACTTTTATGAGATGGTTATTTTCGTTATTTAACAGTATTTTTTCAGCACACCTGCTGTCAGAATAATACCATATATATATATATATATATATATATATATATATATATATATATATATATATATATATATATATAGACATACACACACACACATTTATTTATTTTCTTTATTTTTACAGTGCAGCCAGCAAGAAATCTATTACAAGAAGGTGGTTAAAGCCAATTCCATCAACATTAGAAGACTGGTACCTGACGATCTGTCAAATTTTCAAAATGGGAAAAATTGAATTACAGAATCCAGAGGGATAAATTTGACCATATTTGGGACAAATGGATTCAGTTCACATCCTCTAGCCCAGGGGTGGCCAACTCTGGTCCTGGAGAGCCACTATCCTGCATGCTTTAGATGTATCCCTCTTCCAACACACCTGATTCAAATGATAAGCCTATCATCAAGCTCTGCAGAAACCTGATAACAACCGTCAGGTGTGTTGGAAGAGGGAAACATCTAAAACATGCAGGATAGTGGCTCTCCAGGACCAGGGTTCGCCACCCCTGCTCTAGCCGAGAGAAATACCAAAACTGTAAACACTCAGTTGATGTTTTTTTTTGGGGGGGGGGTTCTCTCTGTTTGACACTTTTGTATGTGTAAAATAAGAAATACAAAAAGGACTCTAATATATATCATATGTATGAATGGTAATGCTGAGATATCTTGCTCCTTTTCCAATAAAAACAAAATAAAAAAATAAAAAAAAAAATTAAAATGAAAAGAAAGAAAACAAGCTAGCTTATTTTCATATAGCTGTAAATCACTGTGTTAGCTTACTGTTAGCATGTTAGCATTAACACCATTGGAAATGAATGTATTGATCCGTAGAGCACAGCTGTGTTCTCCCATTATTAAAGGGGGGGTTATGGGAGGTACAACTTTACACCTTTAGCAAAACTAAAGCTTAACCAGCAAATTTTGCAAACCCAATATTTAAAGTTTCCTTTAAACCCAAAAGCCAGAGAGGTTAATTTTAAAATTCTGAATGGAGTCTATCCCTTCAATGATATGATAAAACAACGACTTGGTTTTGAAACAAATAACTGTGTTTTCTGTAATGAGACTGAAACCACAATTCATTTATTTTTCCATTATATGTACACAGAAGAATTTTGGCTGGAAATTTACGATTGGCTTCACACAAATATTTGCCTTCCTGAAGAATTTTCGGTAATGGACATTACTTATGGACATGTACTGGACAATGTCAAAGACAGCTTTTAACTAAATAATAACATCATTCTGGGTCACTTTAACAGACACAAATGTAAACATTTGAAGATGAAACCCCCATTTTCCAGTTTCCATAATAAGTTTCTGCTCTATATGAAAACTCTTAATCACATGAAGCGTAAACCTGCATTGAAGCTTCTATCAATTATTGAAGAATATAATTTGTACAAGCCCTTGCCCCCCACCTCATATTATTTGTTAATTATTTTTATTTTTTATTTCTTTTTTGTTCTTCAAAAATTGCAGTCTTCATGGTTGTTGACATCTATATATGCATTCCTATTTGTACCTGTGCCTTTGTATTTTCTTTAATTTGAATGCCATATTGTTAGTATATTTGTATATTGTCAATTTAAGGAAAAAAAAAAAAACCTTCTTTGTGCATCGCAATAAGTGTCCGTGTGAAACACAACAGTGGAACCAATGTTTAACAGCAGAGAAATGAAGGAAACAAAGGTTTGATTCGGGAGAATTGTGGTTGAATGATTTTTTTTTTCATCACTTTAAAGTTGATTAATCATTTCAGCTCTAATATTTTCAGTGCAATTTTTGCTTTTCACTAATTCATCCCACAGGACAGATTCTGACCCTCAGGTGGGCCGGTTTTGGCCCCCGGGCCACATATTTGACACCTGTGTAATAAACCAAATAAGCCACCAAGTCAGTGTTGAAAACAGGCTAGCTTATTTTCATATAGCTATAAATAACTGTTAGCTTACTGTTAGCATGTTAGCATTAACACCATAATGAATGTATTGATCCTCAGAGCACAGCTGTGTTCTGCCTCTTAATAAAGGGGAGGGGGGGTTGTGTGTGTGTGTGTGTGTGTGTGTGTGTGGGCGGGGGGGGTTTACACCTTTAGCAATACTAAAGCTTAACCGGGGACTAAAACATCTAAAGGGGTCAAAAGGTGGGGGGGTGATGGGCGCGCGGGCAGGTGCGACAGTGACATCCCGGTTCCCGTAGCATCGCGTTAATTAGAGACAAGTGACTACAGCTTTACGGGAGTGACGTCACTGTGACAGAAGAATAGGCAGTAGTGGTAACACGGCACCTGAATGAAACACCTCCGCGTTGACATATAAACACAAAAACAAAACACACCATCCGGACGTAAAAGCAGTGACGTACGGGCTCCGTTTCACACGTTTACACACACTAAACCGTTCATTTATTCTTACCGTAGAAGGCATTCCGTGTCATCTGTCCGCCCATGGCTTAGTCCTTTACGGTCCTTTTACCGTCCGCGTGGATTACAATCAGACGCTCTCGTTGCTCAGCCGGGCTCGCGCTCCTGACATGACCGAAGCACAACACCGGGACTAGTATTAACGGCAGGCGGAGAGCCGCGCGTGCGCATACAAACACGCGCGCGCGCCTCCCAGTGAGCGCACGATCAGATCCAAACAGTCCGCGGGAGCCACGCGCGCGCCTCCCAGCGAGCGCACGCGCAGATCCGAACAGTCCGCGGGAGCCACACACGCGCCTCCCAGTGAGCGCACGGGGACACATCCGTGAAGGCAACGCCCCCCTCCCCATTCACTGAGCGCTTTCTCCGCCTCAGGTCCCACTCACTCACTCACTCACTCACTCACTCACTCACTCTGGCATTTACATACGAGGTGGAGACAGAGGAGTTTAACACTGTCACTGCCGAGGAGGGGGAGGAGGGGGAGGGTCTATTTATAGTGTGCTGGAGTTGGTCCTTTTCAGACCCAGGTCTCACAGTGGATCTATAATCCAGAGCACAGCGCATGTGCGTGTGCGCGTGCATGTGCTCCCATTCTCTGCTCTCGTCACTCACTGTTTCACCTTCTACACACCAGTGTAGGCCTGGGACACACACACACACACACACACATCCCACCAACCCCCTCATCAGGTATGGGACATCAATATGTGTGTGTATATATGTGCGTGTGTATACTTGTATATGTGTGTGTGTGTGTATGTATATATATATATATATATATATATATATATATATATATACACACACACACATATATATACACACACACATATATATATACACACGTATGTTTGTATATATGTGTATATGTGTGTTTATATGTGAGCGTGTGTATATACATTTGTGTATATGTGTGTATATACATACATATGTGTGAACATATATGTGTATATATAAATATGTGCGTGTATATACATATATATGTGTATGTGTATATACATATATGTGTATGTGTACATATGTGTGTGTTTGTATATACATACTGTATATGTTTGTGTGCAATAATATGAACGTATGAACTTATGTGTGTTTTATTTGAACTGAATTTAAATGTGTCAGTTTTTCAGATGTGACCAAACACAGACGTGTGTGTGTGTGTGTGTGTGTGTGTGTGTGTGTGTGTGTGTGTGTGTGTGTGTGTGTGATGGTCTGCTGTTCGGTGGAGGGTTAGGCAGACAGGTTTACATTTATTTCAGATTGATTTGACTATGAAGAGTCCATAAACAGAAGGACACAGACGTATGTCAGCTGCACAATAAAATAATGACAATAATCTATAAATAATGACAACTACAAGTTATTTTTGTTTTAGTGCAAAAAAATGACATTAAATCATGAAAATATTTACATTTACAAACTAAACAGAAAATATTTTAATAACCTGAAAAAAACTGAAATTTCTTCAGAAAAATCAGTGTAATTTTAACAATATTCTGCCTCAGTTTATCATTTCTACATGTTCATTCCAGATCAGATGTACAGTTTAGTGCAGACGTCCAATGGAAAACAGACGAGTGTTACACAAACCTGTGGAGTTTGGAACTAAAAGAAGAACACTGTCTACAGTATGACAGGACAGTGGATCTACAGAGGCACAGAACATTTAAGAACAGCTGGAACATGAGGAAAACTACACATTTCAGTTTGTTCATATTTAGTTTTATTTATGTATTTATCTGCATTTTATTGTGAAAAGATACTTTGTAAATGTAAATATTTTCATAGTGTAATGTTTTTTGTGTTTTTTTACATATTTTGTCAAAAAGAACATTTGTATTTGTCATTATTTACGGGATATTCTGTTATTATTTTACTTCGATCCCACTGATCTGTGTGTGGAACCTGATCTAAGATGGTTTTAACATCCTGGACGTTCACGTCAGCAGCGGCACTGGTGTACTTTCATCCTGCGGGCCGGACTGGAACCTTTAAGGGGCCGGACTGGAACCTTTAAGGGGCTGGACTGGAACCTTTAAGGGGCCGGACTAGAACCTTGAACACTGTGCACTGTTTGTCCTGTCTGGAAGCGTCATCAAGTGTCTGTCTCGCATGTTTAATGTATGTGTTCTTGTGATGCCAAGGCAATCACCTAGACTGCAAAACAAATCTACCTACGGGTAAATACAGCAACCTTGACCTTGAACCTTTGAAGGGCCAGATTGGAACCTATAGTGCACTTCCTGACATTAGTGCAGTCCATGAACACATCGCCATAGTGCACTTCCTGACATTAGTGCAGTCTGTGAATGCATCGCAACAGTGCACTTCCTGACATTGGTGCTGTCCTTGAACGCACCTCAACAGTGCACTTCTTGACATTAGTGCAGTCCATGAACACATCGCCATAGTGCACTTCCTGACATTAGTGCAGTCCATGAACGCATCGCTACAGTGCACTTCCTGACGTTAGTGCTGTCTGTGAACGCATCACTACAGCGCATTTCCTGACATTAGTGCAGTCCATGAACGCATCGCCACAGTGCACTTCCTGACAGTAGTGCAGTCTGTGAATGCATCGCCACAGTGCACTTCCTGACAGTAGTGCAGTCTGTGAATGCATCGCCACAGTGCACTTCCTGACAGTAGTGCAGTCCGTGAATGCATCGCCACAGTGCACTTCCTGACAGTAGTGCAGTCCGTGAACGCATCGCAACAGTCCACTTCTTGACATTGGTGCTGTCCGTGAACGCATCGCAACAATGCACTTCCTGACATTGATGCCGTCTGTGAATGCATCGCTACAGTGCACTTCCTGACATTGGTGCTGTCCATGAACACATCGCTACTGCATCCTTCCTTTGTCCACTATCGTCTACTTCCTGTTTGGCTGATGCGGCGTGCTGACCTTCACCCTCTGGTGTCAGACTGAACACCTACAGACCGTCATCTGAACAGGAGGAATGTCACAAGGGTTTATATGGTTAGGTTTGAACTTTGTATTGAACTTTTTTTTTTTTTTTTGCATTTGATTATACGTCGGTGTAATAGGACCACAAAGGAAAAATAAAAAGCATCCATCCACTGTCACTGATCCAACTCCATGGGTTTATGATTTGTTCCTCAATTTCATTCAGTTTGTGGCTTTTTTTGTTCTTGTTGCATGTTATTTTTATCAGTTGTTTTTTCATTTTGTTAATTTTCTTGCTTATTTTATTCTCTTTTACTTTATTTCAGTCTTTTTTTTTGGGGGGGGGGGGGGGGGGGGGGGCTTAAATTTTCATGTTATATATTATTTGTTCATTTTATTTACTATTTAATATAAATAATCAAACATCCCAGTGTGTCCATCCACTGACATTGTTCCAACTCCACGGGTTTATTACTTCCTTCAATTCAGTATTTTTGTAAGTTTTTTTAAAAATTCTTTTTATTCATTTTATTGATCACTTTGGCTGTTTTTGTTAATTTTGTTGCTTTTATTTATTTATTTCTAACTTCATTTCAGTCATTATTTGGCTTTTTTCATGTTACTTATTATTTTGTAAATTTTTTGTAAATTTTATTTACTATTTCATACTTATAATCATAACCCCAGTGTGTCCATCCACTGTCATTGATCCAACTCCGTGGGTTTATGATTTGTTCTTCAGTTTCATTCAGTTTGTGACTTTTTTTCGTTCTTGTTGCTTGCTATTTTAGTTAGTTGTTTTTTTCATTTTGTTAATTTTCTTGCTTATTTTATTCTCTTTTACTTATTTCAGTCTTTTTTTTTTTTGGCTTAAATTTTCATGTTGCATATTTTTTGTTCATTTTCTTTACTATTTCATACATATAATCATAAACCAGGGATTAAAGCAAAAATTTTTCATCTGACTGAAAATTTTCTTCTGGTCAAAATCATTGGCCACTATTAAAAATGATGCAATACAATACTACTATAGCGTACAAGTTTATATAGTCAAACTTGGCAATACTGTAAAACCCACTGAATGGGAGAGTGTACAGGTGTAGAAGATTAGTAACATGGAGAGAAAAAAATGTCATGAGTGGTATTGGTGGGGGGTCTGGGGGTCCTCCCCCACAAAATTTTTAAAGCTTCAGGTCAATTTTGGTGCTCTCTGGTTAATTTTAAAGGGTATGAAAACCTTTGAAGCAAGTGAAAATAATAACTAGAAGAAAACCTTACTGCAAAAAATGAGTGAAAAACCAAGGGTGTTACTCATTCATTCAGTTTTATCTTCGTACTGTACCACACAGGTAGAAATAAGATGCTAAACGGGTCCAAATAAAGCACTTATGCAGTCGGGCGCGTAACCGCGTAAGGCCGCGGCGCGCACAGCCACGTGCACGGGAAGTGCACATACACACAAACACACACACTAGTCATATACCGGCAAGAGGAGATCAGCTATGAACCCAAACATGAAGGTACCTGTAGATCAGTTCTGTCTTCTTCCCTTTTCGCTGTGGTTCTTTCATAATGAAAGCTACTTGTTAGCACTAAACTAAAGTTAGTCTGGAGGCTGAACTTCGGTAAAGCTGAACTTGTCCATGTGTTTCTGAGGCACAGAATGAGCAGCGTTTCCTTCCAAAGATAAATAGTCATCAATCTGTCCTCCCGACATAAAAATAAAGAAGTCATCTTATTCTCATCACTGTTAAACCTGTCAGCCCCCTGTGCCTGTGTTAAACACCTGCAGATTCAGGACAGGATTGCGGTGCCGACTGGACTCCGCGAAACACGTGGGGAAGTTACTTCAATATGACGTTTTTCCCCCCTCAGTTTTTCCATTTGACAGAAATCCGTCATGGTGACGGAGAACTTTAATCCCTGTCATAAACCCAGTGTGTCCATCCACTGTCATTGATCCAACTCCATGGGTTTTACTGGTGAATCAATGTTGGAGAAGATGACGGTGTTTCTACAGTAACTACGGAGCCTCTGAATGTCCAAATATGGTCATATCTGATGCCCATGAACAGATGTAGATCTGTATTTTACTCCAGTTCTTCACAGATTTGGGCCTCAGTCATGTATTTTTTTTTTTTTTTCTGTTAAATTGGAGGTTTCAGTGTTTTTTTATTGATGGAGTTCAGCCGTTAGCTGTCAGAGCAGTAGCTGATGATTAACCAACACTCATCGCCACACGCCCCGACACGCCGCTGTTTTGACAGCAGCTGGAGACCAGACGTGACCAGGGTTTCCATGACAACCACAGCTCCAACAGGAAATGACGTATCTGTATGGAAGTAAATCTGTGTCATCAGAGTTTGAATTATAAAAGCCACTGAATTTCTAGCACTGAATTATTTTGCACTGAAATTAAGTATCTGAATGTATTGCACCTGAATTTCTTAAATTCTAAATTTATGAACATAGTTGAATTCAGAGACAAACAATTCAGATACTTAATTTCAGGGCAAAAAAATTCAGATAATTAATTTCAGTGCAAAAAAAAAAAATTCAGTGCTACAAATTCAATGTCTTTTATAATTCAAAATCTGATGACACAGATTTACTTCCACACAGATGCCTGAGTAAAAAAACCTTATCTAAAATCACATGCAGTGAATTCCTACTTATTGTTTTTTTTTCTTTTTTAATTCATGAACATGTCCTCAGGGCATGTTGAGGTTCAAACTCCTTTCATGTGTTTGACTGCTGACATGTCTGTGGTATGTATGCAATTACCGACACAAACTCAAGTCATTAAACAGTGTAAATAAAAGCATCACCACAAAAACAGGACCCCACAGACAGCAGTTGGCTTTCAGTCCTACAACGGTGTCCGCTGATCCGCTGGCGTCCTGCCAGCAGGACGGGCCCGCCGCCGCCACCTTTGACTGATTTGCATAGAAGTGAAAGGGAACGTGGGCGCAGATGCAGAGTGGGCGGGGCCTCCTGCAGATGGTTCAGGGTGAGACACGTGCACGAAAAACAAAACACAAAACCTCCTGTTCAAGAAAAGGCCCGTTGGCAACACGAGCACAAGCCCGACCTCAGAGAGTCTGTCCTCTGGAGACAAAGACAAACAGAACCAGAGTCCATGTACGTCTGAATCTGTTCTATGTTCTAGTCCTGTTCTGTTCTATGTTCCAGTCCTGGTTCTGTTCTGTGTTCCAGTCCTGGTTCTGTTCTATGTTCCAGTCCTGGTTCTGTTCTGTGTTCCAGTCCTGGTTCTGTCTCTATGTTCCAGTCCTGGTTCTGTTCTGTGTTCCAGTCCTGGTTCTGTTCTGTGTCCCAGTCCTGGTTCTGTCCTATGTTCTAGTCCTGGTTCTGTCTCTATGTTCCAGTCCTGGTTCTGTTCTATGCTCCAGTCCTGGTTCTGTCTCTATGTTCCAGTCCTGTTTCTGTCTCTATGTTCCAGTCCTGGTTCTGTCCTATGTTCCAGTCCTGGTTCTGTTATATGCTCCAGTCCTGGTTCTGTCTCTATGTTCCAGTCCTGGTTCTGTCCTATGTTCTAGTCTTGGTTCTGTTCTATGTTCCAGTCCTGGTTCTGTTCTGTGTTCCAGTCCTGGTTCTGTTCTATGCTCCAGTCCTGGCTCTGTTCTATGTCCCAGTCCTGGTTCTGTTCTATGCTCCAGTCCTGGTTCTGTCCTATGTTCTAGTCCTGGTTCTGTTATATGTTCCAGTCCTGGTTCTGTTATGTGTTCCAGTCCTGGTTCTGTTCTATGTTCCAGTCCTGGTTCTGTCCTATGTTCTAGTCCTGGTTCTGTTATATGTTCCAGTCCTGGTTCTGTTATGTGTTCCAGTCTGGTTCTGTTGTGTGTTCCAGTCCTGGTTCTGTTCTATGTTCCAGTCCTGGTTCTGTCCTATGTTCTAGTCCTGGTTCTGTTCTATGTTCCAGTCCTGGCTCTGTTCTATGTTCCAGTCCTGGTTCTGTCCTATGTTCCAGTCCTGGTTCTGTTCTATGTTCCAGTCCTGGTTCTGTCTCTGTGTTCCAGTCCTGGTTCTGTCCTATGTTCCAGTCCTGGTTCTGTCTCTGTGTTCCAGTCCTGGTTCTGTTCTGTGTTCCGTCCTGGTTCTGTCTATGTTCTAGTCCTGGTTTCTGTTCTTGTTCCAGTCCTGGTTCTGTTATGTGTTCCAGTCCTGGTTCTGTTCTATGTTCCAGTCCTGGTTCTGTCCTATGTCTAGTCCTGGTTCTGTTCTTCTGTTCCAGTCCTGGTTCTGTTCTGTGTTCCAGTCCTGGTTCTGTCCTATGTTCTAGTCCTGGTTCTGTTCTGTGTTTCCAGTCCTGGTTCTGTCTCTGTGTTCCAGTCCTGGTTCTGTTCTATGTTCCAGTCCTGGTTCTGTCCTATGTTCCAGTCCTGGTTCTGTTCTATGTTCCAGTCCTGGTTCTGTCTCTGTGTTCCAGTCCTGGTTCTGTTCTATATTCCAGTCCCGGTTCTGTTCTGTGTTCCAGTCCCGGTTCTGTTCTGTGTTCCAGTCCTGGTTCTGTCCTATGTTCCAGTCCTGGTTCTGTCCTATGTTCCAGTCCTGGTTCTGTTCTATGTTCCAGTCCTGGTTCTGTCTCTGTGTTCCAGTCCTGGTCTGTTCTATGCTCCAGTCCTGGTTCTGGATGCACATAAATCTAACTATAGAAGTGGGGCGGGACTTTGAATGGAGGAGAACTCAACTCATCCAATCACAGTCCATATAAAGGAACAGAATATTTGAAAAATTGTCAAAATTTTAAAAAGGCTAAATTTCTGAAAACTGTGAACAAACTTTGTAGACATTGTCCCAAAGACAAAACAGATAAAATTTTAAATGAATCCGACCTTTAGTTTCGGAGAAGATGTTTGAAGAAATTGCTAATGAAGACGATGACGAAGATGATGACGACGACCATGAAGATGACGACAAAGACAACGGCAAAAAATGACGCTGAAGGTGAAGACGAAGATGAAGAGAAAGACGAAGTGGACGGTGATGAAGATGACAGTGAAGACGACGACGAAGCCAACGACAAAAACATAGTCAAGATGAAGATGAAAAACATGAAGATGATGATGCAGACGACGGCCATAAAGATGACGGACAAAGACAATGACAACGATGAAGACGACGATGAAGACAATGGCGAAGATGAAGACGATGAAAATGATGAAAGATGAAAACAAAGATGATGAAGACGACGATGACGACAACGACAAAAACACTGTCAAAGATGAAGACAAAGACGAAAAAGATGAAGATGATTATGCAGACGATGAAGACAACTGTAAAAATGATGTTGAAGATGAAGATGATGAAGACAACAATGAAGATGATGATGAAGATGAAGACAACGATGAAGATGATGATGAAGATGAAGACAAATGAGAAGACAAAGATGAAGATGATGATGCAGACGACGGCCGTAAAGTGACGACGAAGATGAAGACGACGATGAAGACAACGGTGAAGATGGTGATGAAGACGATGACAACGACAAAGATGACAACAAAGACGATTGATTAAGACGACGATGACGACAACGACAAAAACATTGTCAAAGGATGAAGACAAAAAAGATGATGATGATGCAGACGATGACAATGACATGAAGATCAAGACAAACGACGATGAAAATGAAGATGATGAAGTACAACGAAGAAGACAAAGATGAAGATGATGATGCAGACGATGGCCGTAAGATGACGACAATGACAATGATGAAGACGACAATTGCAGACACGGTAAAAATGATGTCGAAGATGACGATGAAGACCATGGCAACGACGAAGACGACAACAAAGACGATGATGACAGATCAAGACAACGATGAAGACACGTTGAAAATGAAGATAAACATGACGGCCATAAGATGACGATGAAAACAATGACAATGATGAAGACGACGATGAAGGCAAAGATGAAGACGAAGACGATGCCGGCCACAGCGCCTTCACAATCCTCCAAAAAGAGAAAAAGTGTCAACGCTGTAAAAAAAAAAAACTACAGACGACAACTGTAAAAGTGACACTGGATCAGATTAGAATATGAAGGAAGAGAAATGAAAACAGAGGAGTGGAAGAGTGGATGGGCAGTGGGATCCTGACGCTTCTGTTCTTCTTTTCCTAAATCTCTCCTTCTTCTGCTAACTTCTGCCTGTCTCTCTTACACTCATGTCCTCAGCAGGTTTCCACTCTTCTTTTTCTCTTCTTCCTCAGCAGGTTTCCACTCTTCTTCTTCTCTTCTTTCCTCAGCAGGTTTCCACTCTTCTTCTCTTCTTCCTCAGCAGGTTTCCACTCTTCTTCTCTTCTTCCTCAGCAGGTTTCCACTCTTCTTTTTCTCTTCTTCCTCAGCAGGTTTCCACTCTTCTTCTTCTCTTCTTCTTCAGCAGGTTTCATTCTTCTTCTCTTCTTCCTCAGCAGGTTTCCACTCTTCTTCTCTTCTTCCTCAGCAGGTTTCCACTCTTCTTTTTCTCTTCTTCCTCAGCAGGTTCCACTCTTCTTCTTCTCTTCTTCTTCAGCAGGTTTCCATTCTTCTTCTCTTCTCCTCAGCAGGTTTCCACTCTTCTTCTCTTCTTCCTCAGCAGGTTTCCACTCTTCTTTTTCTCTTCTTCCTCAGCAGGTTTCCACTCTTCTTTTTCTCTTCTTCCTCAGCAGGTTCCACTCTTCTTCTTCTCTTCTTCCTCAGCAGGTTTCCACTCTTCTTCTCTTCTTCCTCAGCAGGTTTCCACTCTTCTTTTTCTCTTCTTCCTCAGCAGGTTTCCACTCTTCTCTTCTCTTCTTCCTCAGCAAGGTTTCCACTCTTCTTCTCTTCTTCCTCAGCAGGTTTCCACTCTTCTTTTCTCTTCTTCCTCAGCAGGTTTCCACTCTTCTTCTTCTTCTTCTTCTTCAGCAGGTTTCCATTCTTCTTCTCTTCTTCCTCAGCAGGTTTCCACTCTTCTTTTTCTCTTCTTCCTCAGCAGGTTTTTCCACTCTTCTTCTTCTCTTCTTCTTCAGGGCAGGTTTCCATTTCTTCTTCTCTCTTCCTCAGCAGGTTTCCACTCTTCTTTTTCTCTTCTTTCCTCAGCAGGTTTCCACTCTTCTTCTTCTCTTCTTTCTTATTAGTGGAGGTGAAAAGTTAGTTTTGAGGGCACCGAGCGTCTGCTGTAACCCAACACTTTTCATCAGAGTCGGAGCAGCACAGGTACAGAGGTGATAATTACATCTGTCAGTCTGCTTTAATATCCCCCAGACCCAGGCCGGGCCGGGCCAGTCCAGGTCCAGGTCCAAGTCCAGGTCTGGGTCGGACCACAGAACCCGTCATTGTCTGGTCTGCTCAGGAACTGAAAACACTGTGTCCATATCTGATCGGACTAAATGCGTTGGTGATGACTGACGCTTTCACTGCCTTATCAGTGGACTCTGTAATTTAACCCTCTGGCCCCGCCCACAGACGGACGTCCAATCACATACAGCCCTCAGACGCACACTGATGTCTGAGGAATGTCCAAATGGTTTTCATAGTTGGTTTTAGCTGTTTTTTTTTTCTTTACATTTTTTTGGTATTTCATCACTTTGAGCAAAAAATAACAAATACTCAAAAACTGTCTTATTTTTAACCCTTTAAATGACATGTTTGTAACAGAAACAACCATATTTTTGATACATAAAAAAA